>NC_043757.1:9656121-9818621 GCF_902148845.1 Salarias fasciatus
ACAGGTGTTGTTGTAGCAGAAAAAAAAACAAGAACATCTCATCTTTTCCTCCTTGGCTGTCATATCAAGCCGCACTTCTCCCTTCAAGCGCGTTCATTTCAGGAACACAGCTGTCCTCTGAATACACCAACAGCTTGTTCCAGGTTTTTGGGAGAATCGCTTGTCATTCTTGAAAGCTAACCATGGCTCATATGTAGCTTATTTGCTGGACGGTCGTCGGCACGCGTCACTGCGCCACACTGAGAGATTTTGGCAGCTCAGTCACTTGTAAATCTGACGATCTAGGACTTTGCTGCACTCGATGGAAAGAGTTCGCATAAGAGCTTGAGATAAGAAAACCTGAATCAGACAGCCTCGCGAGTTTTTTCAACTCTGAACCTCCATAGAATATAAGTATCTGATCAGGCATTTAAAATAACCGCACTAATAAATGTAATAGTAACTTTCAGTAGCCTCAGCTGAGAGCCGTGTGTGTCTCCGATGTTGGTAGACATGGGACTTTTTGGTTTGAGACTGAGAGACTCCGGCCAGGAGAAGGAAGTTGTCTTTGCTGGCATGAATAATGCATGTACCTACTCACTTGGCAGCTCCTGACAGCAATGAGGCTCCTGGACTTGGCGTTCAGATGTTCTCTGCCTAGCAGCTGCGGCAGAAGTTTGTTTTGTGCTGTAAACGTCGTCGTAGTTCTTCGTCTCCGGCTTCTCCTCTTGACCGGACGGCGCTACTGTAAAAGGAAGTTAACGGTGACAAGGAGCGGCTTCTGCTGCGCTTGAACCACATGTTTTCTAAAGACAAGAGGGTCAGGAAAACTGGCAGGGCACAGAATACACCAACATGCTTTTTGTTTCAATGAGAGAAGGTAACTGACTACAAACCAATGAAGTGAGATACAGAGAACATTCCAGAAAGACAAATACAACAAGTTTCTCCTCTTTCTTCTCGCTCGCCATCGAATTGGTTGTCTGCAAAAACAAAAAAATGGGCAGGTGTGCCTCTGAGAAATAGCCACCTGTGATCTGTGTGATTACTGTGCAGATAGATTAAAATTCCCACCTCCTCACTCAGCGGGAGAAATATTACTTGGTCAAGCAAAACAGTGTTTTATTCAAGTCAAAAGCAGTTTAACTGTCACACAGCTGTCAGACAGCGGCCGCCTCCCTGTAGCACTGCTCAAGTAGACCGCAGTTTTAAAATGAGAGATGTCAAATTTAGCATGGATTGGAGGTACTTTCATCTAGAAAGTGAAAATGAACCTCCATCTAGTCAGGGAAAATAATTGCATAACATCACTCCACTGGAGCAATCAACAGCTACATTCAACTCGAGCATTTGGATATAAACCTGCATGGAGTGACAGAGTGGGAGCCACACTCAGGATCAAGGTGTTTGTGGGTAAACAATGTCAAATTTGCCTGTCTGGTCTGAGAAAATCACCACTTTGACTTCAGAAGATAGGCTTCCTTACTGCCTCCTACTTAGTATTTTTGAAGGTAAAGGTATTGATGAAAACTGAATTCGACAGTCGAAATGCACATGAACCATTTAGCTCTCAAAGCAATTACTGTTTAAGTGCTTAACTTAACTTATTTTTCTTTTTATGAAAATCATCCTGTTATTTAGCCATAAAGTACCTAAAGATAGTGACAAAATGGCCAACACACCATGTCTTCAAATATTGTACAGCTGCTATTTATTTTCAAATCATGATGATATGGAAATGGTGTTGTCAATAATAATCTATCAAAGACTTTTTTTTTCATTTGTAGTTTGCATGGAAATGTATCTAAAAGTCTGTTACGAATAATGAAAAAAGAAACAAAACATTTTCCCCAAAGTCATTGAGACGATATAAAATAGAATAAAAGTTGTTCAACTTTTTATTTTTGTGTGTTTTCTCTCCAAAAGGAGTATAATGCACTGGTTCTGCTCCGTTCTATGGCGGCTGTGTGATCGCTACAGGAAATGTGCCAAGCAGAGGCTGAATCTCAAATCACAAGTATTTTTATGCCTACACTTGAAACCTAAAAGACTTCCTCTCTAGCTGGCTGATAGGCTGCTTGTGATTTACCACAGTAATCCCAGGATGGTGATTATCTGCAGCATCGATGCTCCTTCAGCAAGCGAAACCGCTACGAGCCAAGCTGGTATCATCTGCTGTGAACAGGAAACAGGAGGCTGCTGCTGATAAGGAAGTGTTGTATCACAGGACAGCCATGTGCTCGGCTCTGATAACTCACACCGAGTGGACACGGACACCCCGCGGTATATCAGATTTAAAAAATGTGAACATCCCCACTGCTCTGTGTATCTGCTCCGGAACATGAAAAAAAAAATAAATAAATAACGGCAACCTCTCATTAAAAACAAATCGGCTTTATGTGTGCAAATATCATGGAAATGAGATACCGACTAACAAATATTGATTTAATTCTGGAGTGCTCTGTTTGCTACTGATGCACAGGGTACAATGGCTATTATTCCGCGAGCTAAAGTGGCTTTTATTGCACAGATTCAATTCACAAAGTGCTTTTATAGCACAAGACACAATTCACCAGCGTCTGATGGGAATGATGGAGATCTATGAGCCGTTACACAATCAGGAACAACACAGAACCTCCAGAAATTGTATGATTGGTCAAACACAGCGGAACTCACTGAAGCTGCAGCATAAACGCTGTAGTTGGAGGCTCAGATAGTGTGTGCGTGTCTGATAACATACAAATGTGGCCGTTTCCCAATTGGTCTGCAGTTTCGTGAGGCAATTGATAATTAAAAGTGTTTGTGTTTCTCCAGATTTCCTGATGATTTGGTGCGCTAGCTAATATTAGACGACAGTAATGCCACCACTTTCTTGGTGACATTATAGTTTAATGGCGTTCCGTGACACATTTCAAAAGATGCAAATTAATCTCCTAATATCAGCGCGAATCTCGGGACACATTCATTTCAGCCTGAAGGTAGAACGCACTTGAATTAATCAGATCTGCAGTGTAACACTTACTGCGTTTCTTTTTTCCCCACCAACATGTTCTGTGTTAGTCAGGAGCATAATTTAGCATAATGCTCACTGCAATACATTTGACACAAAGGTTGGCACCAGCCGGTTTAACTTTCAACAAAGCTTTCTTCTTTTTGTATTTTTTTTTAATTGATATTTTGTTAGTTTATCATACACTTTAAGTCACACTAAGTCACACTAATGTTGACATGTAGTAACAATGACATTTTGCTCTCTCACGATTCAATTGTAGTGTTAACTATGTGTAGGAGCCACAATCTAAACTGAATTCTACAACCCTACGAATTCTACAAAATTTCTGCAATCGCAACATAAATCAAATTGAAATGATACCTTCTGGTGTACCATAGAGTGAAATGTCCAAGCTTATCCCCCGGCTGTTAAATTATGCATAGTTTTAATAAACGTAAGGCTTTGAGGCCAGTGAAGTAGCTCGCTTTCATGGCAGCTTCAGCTCGGATCTCAGTGTTGCATTTTGTTTGCTGCTCTTAGGATATTTGGTTTTAAAGAATGTAATGATTTTTTTGCCGTTTTTACAATTTGCTTGGTGCTTTGGCAGGCCGGATTTGAGCCTCTTGCAGGCCATTTTTTGGTCATGGACCTTATGTTTCACCACCCCTATTGAAAACTTAACTTTTTCTTTTGTTTTTTAAACCATCGTGTATAAAAGCCTGAGAACTTGTGGAGCAGATTATTATTTATTACTATGCACTGTGGAGAATGAGATTTTCACATCATCTTGAGAATGTGACAGACATCTCTCAATGTGAGACTCGTGATCACCAGACCCCTCCAGGCTTCACTATATTAAGAACAGGCTTGATTCTGTAGAGGGAACCGCTGTGAATGACTTTCTTTTAACATCTCATATGTTTGTGTTCTCTTGAAACAAAATTACTTATTTATGAGATTTTTCAAATCACTGCATCTTGTTATTTACTAGTTATATACAACTCAGTCTCCTGAAAATATTAATAAAACTCGACATATTTGCCACAATTCTTTAAAGGTACACCTCCCATACTATACTTCATCTCTAAAAAAGTATAGCTGAACCATTTATGGCAAATAATATTCTTTTTAGTGCACTTAATGCTGTTCAGGGATTTTATAGCACAACTTCTGCTGTATTGAAAGAAGAAGCAGCTCTGTTAGGAAGTACGGAGTCACAATCATCCCCGGTACATAGAGTGTATTCATGCTCAGGAATGCTTGTTCCATCCATTACATCGGGCAGGGAGAGGGAGAGCTCGCTCAGGGCTTCACAAACATTCCCGTTAACCCGAAATGACCTCGCTTGTCTGTCACTGCGTTTGTGTCCATCCTAACTTTTTCTTATCCTCAATCTGTCTTTTTCACACTCTCACTCCTCTCCTCGTCCTCCACCACGCTCACTCTCTGATTAGTCATTGAGCTGATGTAGCACAGCATGTTCGAGCATTGCAACCCAAAACACAACCCACATCTCTCTCTCTCTCTCTCTCTCTCTCTCTCTCTCTTTATATATGATATAGTATTTTGATTATGTAAATGGTATAAGTTAAACATTATTGTATTTCAACAGTTAATAGGAGCTTGATAGTGAGAATGAACAGTAAGTAGTCATGAAATAATAAAGCTTTATGTCATTGTCCCAAGCAACGCACATTCAGGTGGTCCTCATTTGCCCACAGCTGTAATGTTGCCGTGACACATTACCCAAAATTGACGGCACTCTGTGGCTCAGTCTAATAATCGTCCACTCATTAAGCTAAATCAGATGGTTGTTCTGTAACCTGGATGACGGTCATAACTTTGAAAGGTTTTACAGTGAAAAATGAGCAGAAGCTAAGCAAAAGTGGCTTTCTGATCGGGATGGAGAGACAGCAGCTCTACTAGAGTTTACATTTTATCATTCTATTCCCAACACTACTTAAAAAAAATGTTTCGTATAGCTGTGTTGAGTTTCTGTGTATGGCACATGGATTCCTCTCTTTAAGACGTTTTTCAAAGTGTTGTTTAAATTACTGCCTGTGAAATGCCACTGCGGGACTGGAGCAAGGGTTTTGTCATGGGTTTCATTGTGAATCTAATCTGATAGGATGGTACAATGGTTCAGTTGTGTTACTATTTTAGTTTTATTTCTAGGTCAGCCTCTCGGTCTTATCTTGGCGCTGAACTGGTTGTTCCTATAGGGGTCAATAAACCTGATCTGACTTGAAATGTTTTTAGCCTCATGGATCCACCATTTGCCCTGGCCTCTTTCAGCTGTTTGTGAATATTAATAGATGGCTCATATCATTAGGGACATTAGGTTAAGGCAGGTGAAGTAGTAGTCTGCGGTTGGCCAGTGTGGTCATGTGACTGTAGGTGAATGAGCTTATATCGTCATTAACAACTGGCTTTGTTATTGCTTGTGGATTACTCCCTGCTATTGTTCCGTACACCGGCCAGAGAGGTGGAGCAATTTCTGATGGCAGGGAACGAACGTTTCCAACAACGTCATCTAATAAAAAAGCATCAGTAGACAACAAAGGCTGTAAGTTTATTTCAGTTGTATTCGTGCACTTGTCTTTCGGTTTTGGTGGAGTTTGTTCTCCTGTAGCTTTGGTTTCCCTGCAGCTGTCCTCCCTTTCTTTTTTTGGTTCATAGCAGCATTGTCAGAACACCGCTGGCATTTATTTAATGTAGTGATCACACAATTAGAGCATTTTGGAGAGATGGACCTATTTCTGTTCCCTTCAAAGAAGAAGAGAACAAAATGTACTGTGGGTTGGAACAGTCAGCTCAGTCCTATGCCGACCGGAAACCGTGCCCTTGACCCAGTTCCGAGAGGTGGGCACTAAAATTTATGACTGCAGTTCATCCAGGTGTTTGCAAGGATATTTATATTTTTGCATAAATACCCCTTGACCCTGTATATGTAATGTGCTTTTACCCCCCTCCTCTCCTGGGCTGTTGTTGCAGCAGGTGACCAATGCACTGTGCAGCTCTTATTGTGACTTTTAACTTTAATTTTTTTCTCTCTCTCTTTTCCCCTAACTTAGTTCCCTTTTACAGCGATCTCATATGGCAACTCTGGGTTTAACTTGAGAGGCGATTACAGCAGCGTGCAAGTGTTGCGATGCACCTTGCGTCTCAACTCTTGCACACCACACTTGGCAGCGTCACCATTTTGCTCCACAGGGAGATAATTCCAGACATCGGGTCTAAATGTCTACAGTGTGTCTCACCCAGATCTTCTCCCCCTCTCTTTTCTTTTTCTCTCTGTCCAGTCGATGCTGATGAGATTAAGAGGCTAGGGAAGAGGTTTAAGAAACTCGACCTAGATAACTCCGGCTCACTCAGCGTGGAGGAGTTCATGTCTCTGCCGGAGCTGCAACAGAACCCGCTGGTGCAGAGGGTTATCGACATATTCGACACGGACGGGAACGGGGAGGTGGACTTTAAAGGTATGCCGTAAACCCCGCCTGTACGGGGAACTACCGGTACTTCGTTTTACAGTTCACTTTGAAGACACTGCACTTCTGTTAGAGTGAGTTTGGGCACCAGCTGACTGTTAGGTGTGTGACTGCTTCCTTCAGGAAGTCATGTGAAAATCACATCATCCTCTAATCAATGCTCATATCTTTAAATCTGGCCTCGTACCAACGTCTGCTGCAGACACACACCCACGTTTTCTTTTCTCCATAGTCTGCAGCTATAATGTTCAGTGCGAGATGTTTTAAAACGTGGTTAATTGGTGAGGAAAATGTACTTCCTGAATTAAATAAATACATCACAATAAATTATGCAAGAGATTTCAGAAACTGTGTGATTAAAGACTTGCAGATCTTAATATCCAGGGACTTTTCCCTCTGCATTTGCACTACATTACATAATTAATCTAATTTTAAGTTCTGAAAGTCATTTTTTACAAAGAAAATTACATTTTTAGATTAAAGGCAAAGTTCTAAATAAAAAAAAACAACTTTGGAACAGCAGCTTTGTGAGTGAATAATCCTGCAATGTGGCATTACATCCTAAATAAGGTTTATATTATTCACATGCTGAGACTGTGTGGTTCGTCACTGATTCTTTATGTCTTCTGTCACAGAGTTTATCGAGGGAGTCTCGCAGTTCAGTGTCAATGGAGACAAGGAACAGAAGCTTCGGTGTAAGTAAAGCTGCGCCTTCATTGAAACCACATGCGGACAGACGTCACGCTGCCAGTTCAAGGCCTCTTTTATGCTCATGCTCCAAGTGCATCTGCTTTCTTTGCTGTGTGTGCAGACGAAAGATTTGTCCATACATTTTGTCTAATCCTACCCAATCTTCAACAAAAATACTCTTGGAGTCAAGGTTTTGGTAGCTAAGACATGTAAACTGCGTAAACGGTTTACTGCTCCGTTAGCTCACATCCCCTTCTCTTCCTGCACAGTCGCTTTCAGGATCTACGACATGGACAAGGATGGCTACATCTCCAACGGCGAGCTTTTCCAAGTACTGAAGATGATGGTAGGCAACAACCTGAAGGACACGCAGCTCCAGCAGATCGTGGACAAGACCATTATCAACGCAGACAAGGACGGAGACGGCAGGATATCCTTTGAAGAGTTCTGTGCAGTAAGTCAAAGCCCCCCCGCCGCGCCGGCCCGGGGTATTTCGGGGTGGTGACATTTCTGCTGATACAGCCTGTTGGCAAATGTCAAAGGGGCAGAAAACTCTGGAAACACAAGCGGGTTTTTGCATAGCCCCGGCGGCTTTGGGTTTCAGTTTCACGCTTCCTGTTGAAATATGGAGTCAAAGGTCGCGAACGTAGCCTGGCGAGCGCTTTCTGCAGAGGTCAGCGGATCTGTTGGAACCAGAAGTTTGATTCCATTTGAGTTATAGGCGAGCTTATCAGGGAGGTAATAAAATGAATGGCTTTCGTCATCAAATAGGCAAAGTTCCATCAGAAGTTGTGTGGGGATGGTCCCCAGCGGCAGCAGCTCCGCTCACACTCATTTCCTGACTGTGGCAGATAGAAGAACCGCATTTGACAGCTCTGTCTCTGGAGCCTTGAACTAAAATGGCTCTCCGTCCTGATGGGAGAACATATCCAGGCTATCCTGTTTTTAACAAAGCAGCTCGGCTCCAAACTCTCCCAAGTTCAAAGGATTGACAGTGTGGCAGGATTTCAGTGGAGCTTTGTAGTGTCACTTCAGAGTGGGGAAACGAGTGAAGAGTGTGTAAAAATAGACTCATAAAAATAGATTTTGTCAGAAGGTTGATTGTAGTAAGAAGGCGGAGTATTTATATCTGCTGCCGCCAGAGTTCCAGTCTTCCTGGGATTAACAGTAGTACACGTTGGTTCGTTGTCAGAGTTATGGAGCTAGAGATGGAACAGAGTCAGGTGAGGAAGTGTCCCGCAGCACGGGGGCGCTGAAGAGCCCCGTTTGATGAACCCACACATTTTCAGGGCTGTTGGTGACAGAGCTCATTCATCTACAAGATAATAACGAAAACGAAACGTCCCGGACAAACTGTTTTGAGGTTTACATCTGACTGAGATAGTGAGGGTGAGCATGTCTTGGCTCTCCGCCCGGCCTTGAACCGAGTCACTGCTGATCGGCGCCACCTGCGTCTTTTCCCACTGCCACAGGTGGAAATGTGCTGCTGTTTGAAACCAGTCAACGCGAGCAGCATTACAGAGAGATCAAGGGAAATGTGTTTCACGTGAAGTTCACAAGCAGAAGAAAAACCAGTTTAGCAAGAAGCCAGATGATGAGGCAGAATAGGAGGAGTCCATGCATGTCTTCAGCCACCTCTGCAGCTTCAGTTTACATTTTACAATGTTTGCACCCCACTTGATCTCTGCATTACATTAGCATTCCAGTTCCGGCTCCCTTCCCAGTCGCCACAGGAAATCATGTGATCCATGTATGATTTGGCAGTTTTGGGGCTCAAGACTTTGGCGTCCTGCTCTGAAACCATCAGGGATTAATGATGTGGTCTGGAGTGATCCTCCTCATGCACGCGGCGCACGCTGTGTTCTTTCCCTGGTCTGCATCCTGCAGTAGGCGGTTTGGAGTCTCGGTGAAACGACCCCACAGCTCAACTTCTGTGCTCACTACCCACAGACGGCCTCGGATGAATGACTTTCTGCTCCTCCTCTCTCATCCCTCCTCCAGGTGGTCGGCGGGCTCGATATACACAAAAAGATGGTGGTGGACGTGTGAGCGCGCTCCGCCTGCTGAATCCCCCCCTTTGTCCTCAAACACTCGCTTTCTCCACCATCTCTGAAGATCTGCTCAAGACGTCCGGCAAAACGCTCTCTGTGTAACTCAATGGAAGTATTCTCTCTCTCTCTCTCTCTCTCTCTCTCTCTCTTTCTTTCTTTACTTCTCTTTCTTTCTCTGTGAAGCCACTTTTTGTTTTCTTTATAAAAACCACAGGCCTCGTGAAGCCAACTTTGAAGTGTTATTGAACTGTAAATCCTCTCAATAACCCGGTCGTAGCACTTTAAGAGACTGAAGGACATCTATTTGTCATTTGCAAGAGCATCTCCGGTTTTGGATGAGGGGGGAGGAAGGGAGTAGAGGGGGAGCGTTGAAGAGGCTGGTTGGCTTGTTCATATTTCATCCTTTTTCTTTTCTTTTCTTTTCTTTTTTTTTTTTTTGTTAATTGTTATTTTTGATATTTATTTTTTGTTCTTGTCTTTTATAAAGAAGAAAAAAAAATACAAGTATATCTACGGTTGTCTCACGAGGGGAAGTGTGTAGTGTTAACACTTGACTTGCAGTACGACTAGAAAGTAGGGTATGAAGTGCCAACCAGAACATATCCAGGAAACCAGTTCAAGTTATTACCTATCATCAGCGCTCCGACCGGCCCGTGACACTTCCACCTGCGAGTCACGTTAGATGCAAGACAAACTTCACATCTTCTTTCATTTAGTTTCTTTTTCTTTTTGTTTTTCTTAAAGCTTACACACACGCAGTTTGGACAGACCAGTAACGCTTCCAGTCGACTCGTAAAGCAACGCAACTCATGTTTTTCTTTTTTGTAATAAGATTGCTAGTTCTATTTATACGTAAGAATGTGTTTATATTGTTGGAGATTATCCTTGTTTCCTGTCATGAAATTATAGGGTAGGTTAATTAATGCCAAGAAAATGTCTTTCCAAAAAAAAAAAAAAAAAAAAGAAGAAGAAAAGAAAAAAAGAATTTGTGGCTGCAAACTGATCCGTGGTTTACTCTTTGGAGAAGCTTTTTTTTTTTTGCATTTAACAGTGTGCATCCATGAGACAATCTCCAATGCAAAGAATAGCTCTGCACTCACGCTGGCTCCGACACTCCAGTGGAATCAAGACTTCTTTAACCGTTAGGGACAGAGGCTGGACTGACCGCACTTGGCTAAGAACTCAAAGCGAGTGAAGAAAGGTGAGATTATACACTGTTTGTGCAAAGATATAGCAATTTAAGAGACTTATCTGCAGGCAGCGTTTTGTTTTTTTAATGAAAAAGAAAAACCAATATGTGTATATTAGGTGATTAGTGTGTGCTCGTCTTATTTAACAGCGAGGAGAGAAGGCAACACGAGCCCCTCTGACAGTCTCAGTACCGTACGGGTCAGACTTTTCTGCAACACTTCAAATCTTAACACGTTGGCATGGTCAGTGTGCAATGAGGCAGGCTGTTTATTCTAGTTTTTTAGGGTTTTTTTTTTTTTTTTTTTTTTTTTTTGGAACGTGTACATTTCAAAAGTTGGCTTCTTCTCCCACTTCTTTTATTTCTGCCACAATCACCTCATTTTCTCCCCTCCCACCCAACAACTCAAACAAACAGGGAGGAAAGACAAAGGAAAAACCAACCAAAATTTCAAGTTTTAAAGGGGAAAAATGCTTCCTTCCTGTTAGAGGCACCGGGATAACTTTGTTTTGTTTTTTTTCTACGTAGTTTTGCTTTCGGAGGCCGACTGCTGGTTTGAGCAGGAGTTTTCAGTCAGAGATGTGAATCTGGAGTGCTCTATTGTCCCCCATCCCAAAGCTCTGCACGGCTTGGGCCTCCCTGTGCTTGCATGACATGGAAGTATACTTTTCGTTGTGCATGTAGATCAATTTTTTGAAATAATCCTCTTGTTTACACATGGATGGTGATGTTAATATATTTAAGAATTTAATGGTATACAATATGGATGTTGCCAAACTTTGGTAAATGTACACATATTATGAGAGGTAATCCAAATGAACTGAACTACATGTAACTTTTTGTATTTTACCCGGGTCAGCGAGATGCTTCGATTCCAGTAAAAGTTGCATATCTGATCCTGTCTCAAACTGCCACACACTGTACTCAGCTTAAAGGGGAAAATTTGATGTTTTTTTTTTTTCTCTCTTTCTTTTGTATATAAGTATTTGTTAAATGCAGTTCTGGCTCTCTGTTCTCTGTATAGTTCAGACCGCGCTTTAGTTTGTAAGTGCTACTTTTTCTCTGAGGGACTTGGGTTCTTTTTAGTTTGTGTGGGGATCTCTGAAAAGATTTAAGTTTGAGAACCTTTTTTTTTTTTTCCTTTTCTCTGCATGCTGCATCTTATGCTGTGGGACTGTTGGAAACTTGATACTGTATGAAAATTAAATAAAATTTAAATAAACTTTGAAATGTTGAAAGTAACATGTTTGTCATTTTGTGTGTGGATGTATTAATGCAGTATCTCATTCAAATCGGGTTAAATTGACAACAAAACAAATAGTTTAGCATACTTTAATATACACAAATCCATCTCTCGAGCAGTTCCCATCATTCACGGATCAGTCCATATCCAGTCAACAATCTCGTCAATATCGACGAAGGGAAGTGATTTCATCCACACAGCAGCCAATCAGACTTCAGAATCTCTCGGCCGTCCGACTTGCCACCACTCTGATGTTGCCGTAGACCTTTGAAGGTGGGCTTCCTGTAGGGGGAGGGGGGCACAAAGGGTTTTAAAGGTCAACATGTTCAAAGAGATCACTTCCAAATGCAGCACCGACGAAAGAAATGTTTTCTCACCTAAGATCAGGTTACATATTGCTGTCCGGGCCATCTTGATATTCTGGAATGATCCTAAGATGTGAACTTTTCTGTAGAGAGAAACAATTGAACGCAGTACGCGTAAACAAATGCCCATGCTTCAGGGTTTACTGTCTTAACAGTGTAAAAAAGCTAAATGAATGGATGGAAATTCATCTTACTGAGTTTTCATTATTCATATTTCCATGATCTCTGCCAAGTATTTATCTCTATTGATGTATTTTTAAGGTAAAACATAAGCCGCGAAATGAGGGCATTTCTGTTTCCTACATGCGACCCTCGCCTGGCGCGTCACGGAGGTGTGTCTCACACGCACGGCATTATTAGGCAAAGAAAATGTCAGTGGAATATAACACACGCCCCCTTCGCCTTAAGATGTTTTGAGCCGGAATTCCTAAACAGGTAGAACTGGAAACCAAGAGAAGGGGAACTCTGCCTCAAGTGGCTTCCTCAGAGCGACGGGTAAATCTCACCACAATCCCTGCTGTAATTTCACAACTTCAATAGATGTTTTAAAGAGGTTCAATAGAGGAAAACAAGGCTTCCAACGCCTCTCTGTTTTGATATATTTGAATGTAAATTAAAAGTATGAAACCAAAACTATTATGGTTTATGAGCGAACTTCCCATTTTGGAAAACTCCACATGCATTAATTTGAAATGTGTTAAAGCATTTAGGTAATAATTTATTAAATTATTGGTTAGTCATTATAATATTGACGCAGCATTAAAAAAATCAGTGTGTCATTTATTGCCGTTTGATGACTTTATTACATTTGAAATAGTGAAGCCTTAAAGAAAAACAGCACAGACTTGATGAGATGAGTCACAGGCGCTTTGTTGAAGAAATCAGAACTCTCTGTACTCACGTGTCTGCCAGCACGATCCGAGTCTTGGTGACATTTTCGATGGTGAATTTGGTTTTCCCTCCCTTTCCCGCGATCCTGCCGATGGCCCGTGATAAGTGATCGCCCTTCAGAGGTTTCACTGCCGGAACACGGGGGAAAAGTTAGACTTCTTCCCCAAGGGGGCGGCGGAGGTGAAACGGGCGGTTCTCCTTCTCACCGTCTGTGATATCGAAGGTTTCGAGGAAGAGCTCGTCCAGCCTGATGAGAGCCAGCGCGTCCTGCGAGGGGAAGAGTGTGAACGTTACGGCAGAAACCCAACCAGCCTCAACATCATCATCCTTCAACTCCAGCAAAAGCCTGAAATGTTAAATGAGTGAACTCACCTCAACCTGGAATCCTAAAACAAACGCTTTGACAAAATCCGACGCTTTTGTGAGCGAACCGATGTCCTGCGTTTCTTTACACGTCTGGAAGAAACAAAGACAATAATTCACACCAGGCAAATAAAAAGGCCATTTTAGCAGAGATTAGGGGTAAAACACTCAGTTTGAGCTTTTTGACTCACATTTTATTTAAAATCTCAGTTTACGGAACACTGAGTACCGATTCTTTTACACATCCTAAGAATCAGTGGAGTTTTAAACTAACGCTTCTTAGAGTTAAATGTTTCTCAACTGCAAGTGAGCATAAATAAAATAAAAATAATTGTCAAACAATTAAATTTGAATCAGTCAATCGCAGGCAGCTGTGGGTTAGCTGAAAATCAAAAATGTGTTTAATCAAATTGACCATCATTTGCTATTAGTGGGAAATAAATTGAAGTCATTCTACACATTGTCAACAAAAGCAAAAAACCCTAAGAAAAATCTGTATTGCTAAACTGTACTAGTAGAGTACTGTAAGTATTAACAGAGCATGTTAATGTCCTCATTTTGACGGCTCTAAGTAATAAATAACATAGTGACAAAACATGTAAAAGCTATGAAAAGCTTTTGTTGTCGCCTCCATTCAGTTTGATGCAAACTGGGTAGAAATGCTCTTACTTTGATTTCAACATTCCTGGTTTTGAGGTTGAATCGCACTTGAAGCTGAAGGTTCTCTACGATGGGAGTGAAGATCTTCAGCCAGTTTTCCTTCAGCGGGGTATCTGTGAGCGGGAACGGGAATCTTACGCATCTCGTCTGGTCCCTGAAACACACGCAGAAGGAACCGTCCAGAGGTTAAAGGGAATCTCACTTTTCTGAGTTCTTCAGATTGAAAATACTAAACTCAGTCAGGAGTGTTGGAGTGAGAACTTTTCCAGCCTATTCCCTATAGAACAGGCATAATGCACCTAAACATTAAACGTAAGATCCTGTTGTTATTGAGCTCAAAAGTGTGTTTGACCACTTAATAACCAATGCATCAATCTGCATGCTTAATTCTCAAAGTGTGGGCGGTCTCATTAATCCTGCATCACTTATGAATATTCTATGACTTTGTTCAGTGTTTTCTCAGAGGGATTAATTAACAGGAGACCACAGGGTCACCAGGCTTAATAAGGAAACCCAAACAGAAGCACAAGAAAAGACAGACAGACAGACAACAGACCACAAAAGCAGGCAATGTCCCAAAAAAACCAAAATGGTGTTTTGGGTGATGGGCTCAGTGATCAGTTGACAGAAGGAATTGAACCAGCAAACTCCCTGAGACAAGCCACTTAAAAAAAACTATTTTATTTTTACCACAACATGAACATAGAGAGCCACAAAACCAGCACATGGAGACAATGATTAAAACACAAATAAAATGACCCCTCATATCTCAGATTTACTGGTAGATTATGAAACATCCAGACCCCTGAGGTGTTCAGGAGGAACTTAAGTTCTGTTACCAGAGTCAGAAGGAACAAGATGAAGCAGCTTTTAGTTCCTACACTCCTCACCTGTGGAACAAACTTCCTGAATATTTGAGGACTGCTGACCCACTCACTCACTCATTTCTTTGAAATAGACCTTATTAAATTGTATTTTTTTATTTACCTCTAACTTAATAAAGGTTTAACTCTGTTTTTCTCCTTTTTATACTTCTCTTGATCGCCTTATTTTGATATATTCTCTTAACTTCTTTGCAAAGCACCGTATATTATCGAAAATAAATTTGGCCCTGGCAAAATGGAAAATGACAATAAAAAAGGTTATTTACTACCACAGTGACAAACTAGATGATCGCAAGAATAACATGAGCACCAATACAGTATCACAAAAACGTGTCATAAATATGTGCAACAAAGTGAATACGATATGAGACCAATCACATTTATTTAGCGCAGTCACGACTGCGCGTGCGCAGCACAATATGTTGGTTAAAGGGAAAATCGTGCTTTGTAAAGATCGCAAAATACTTAACCTGCTCTCACGGAGTTTTTTCATCGAGTTAAAGAGAACAGACATGAGTCGTCCCTGAATTTCATGCTTACCCGTAGCTGATCTCCCGAAATCGGGGGAAATTGCGGCCTTTTGCTCGCCACGGGCTCCTGTGTGTCCATACCCGCTCCATCTTCTTCGTGTTTTCTTTTCTGAGTCTTCTTAGACTTGACTACTGTGAACGAATCGGTGTCGTCTTTACTTTCGGCAACTGCCCCAGAGTCCGTGGCGGGATTTTTTTCGATGTCCATCCTGAAAGTTGTTAGTTTTGATCAAAGTAAACAGAAAAAAGTGAAGCTAAACTGAGGGCACAGAGGCATGCGGGACTCCTCGTGCGGTAGAAAGGACCCACACGGCCATGCAGTCGATGCATGTAGCGACGAGGATAAAGAATATTAGAGTAATAATATAGAAAACACAGAATTTTTTTTCTCGAATGGTTTTGGAACTTAGTTGCAGAGGTTGATTTTGATTTATTTTTAATGCAGAATATATTTTAAACATCCATGCATTTTGTCAGGCATCTCTTCGGGCAGCTATACGCTCAGCTGTAGAAGGGTCCTCACGTCGTTTGTTTAGCAGCTGGCTGCACAGTTATCGATTTATTTTTCTATCAGACATTTTTACTTTCTATATCTCGTCTTGCAGAGATGTCAACGCCTCTGTCAAAGCCTCAGATTATTGCCCATATTCAAAAGAGTTTGAACTACACGGTTTTTGATAGCAAATGGATCCCGTGCAGCGCCAAGTTTGTGTGTCTGGGGAACTTCCCGAGAGGAACCGGAGTGATGCAGATTTATGAAGTTCAGCACGGGGAAGCGCAGCTCGTCAAGGAGGTAGAGCAGACAACGCACTCCACTAGGATGCTGTGTACAATTTCACACAAACACAAACTCGTTTAGACAAACTGACTTACCGCTGCTGTCTACAAAATTCTAGCTAGCTTGTTTCCATGGCAACGGGAACCATAAAGACAGCCTGCGTCCTCGTCGAAAGGTTTCCAATACTTCTCTATAATCGTTTTATTGCAGGTGATGCAGCAGCTGCTGCCAGCATAGAGCAATCTGAACAACAATGATCATCAATGGGCGGGAAATGACTTCAAGGCGAAACAACACAGTGAAAATGACCCAAAATAAATTGAGATTGGCCAAAAAGGGATGTAGTATAAGAAGCAAGATTTCACCCAGAATGATACTCAAGAGATATTTATTACAAACTAACATAAGTAGATCACAAATAGAGTTATAATGTAACGGAGGCGCAGAACAGCAAGATTCACAGCAAATGTGATAAATACGAGACACAATGTAAGTGAAATTAGACTTTTATATCAAAATAAATGATAATTTTCAGGGAGATGTAAAGATGATCAATATGAAGCATTCAATACCATCAACACAAGCTCACAAATGTGTGGGACACAGCATCCACACAGAGGCATAAAGCAACCATGGACATTTAAAAAAATGTCTGCCACTGAGTATATGATACAAGACAAACAACAATAAAAATGGCTTTAAGGTTGGTTCTTGGTGTTTGTGTCTCTTGGACAATCGATGTAGAATGAAGAACAGTCTTCTGTGCATTGATTCATTAGAATCCTTGAAGCATCAGTCACCTTCACTGCAGGGGCCTGAAGTGCCTGCTAACAAATCACCAGTCATTTAGCTGCACACACATTCACCTGCTCTGGATTTAGGGTCATTTGGACAGTGTTGCTCCACAGTGATCATGGAGATTCATTAACTAATTTCTTCACCCCTAAAATTTTCTAATTAAATAAAATGTTGCAAGCACATCTAGTTTTTTCAGTTATCCTTACTTTCACTTGTGACATTTAGCTTATTTCACTTCAGCACCGTCCTATAAACGGAACCACAAACCACTGAAATATACCCTTCTACACTGAGCGCCATTTCTGTTTCACTTTTTCGGCTAAATAAAGCCTTGTTTCTCATATCTTTCAGGTAGAGAAACCTAAACCCATAAAGTGTGGGACGTTTGGGGCTACATCTCTGCAACAAAGACACATAGCCACAGGGGATTTCGACGGGAATCTCAATATATGGTAATCCATCAACTAATGTCACACAATGTGTAACACCTGATGTAGATAATTGTTGACTTCTACACACCCTACGCTGGTTACCATGGATGATAATATCAGTCTTTTATCTTCAATTGAAAGCCTTTCGACTTTGTTTTTTACTTGCTGGTGTAATCTATCTGTTAAAGACAAAGACCGCTTTATCTGCATTGTCAAGGTCTGTGAAAGAATCCTGGAGTGTAGCAGAACTCTGTTTAGGAAAAACAAAAAAATGATCAGCCATGACCCAAGCGTTTCTTTTATTTCATCATAGTTTCTTCATTGACGTGTGAAAAACAGTGCTTTATAAACTGCTTTGACTTCAAGCCAGGACAGCTCGCTCTCTCAGCACTGATGCTTTGTTTTCTGCAGGAATTTAGAGATGCCCGATGTGCCCGTGTACTCGGTAAAAGCTCATAAAGAGATCGTGAACAGCATCGACGGTGTCGGAGGTCTGGGGATCGGCGACGGCGCACCTGAAATAGTCACTGGAAGCAGAGACGGTAAGACAGATGAAAGTCTGACTTTGCTCCTCGGCTTTTGTTCAGAGACTCACTTCCTCCTGGTTTATTTGTGTGTTTTGCAGGAACGGTGAAAGTGTGGGACCCCAGACAGAAGGATTCGCCTGTAGCCAACATGGAGCCTGTGGAGGGAGAAACCAAGAGAGACTGCTGGACCGTTGCATTTGGTTTGTGAAATGTGACCGCTCAGGCGTCCTGCCCCCCACATCATCCACACTGTCTTATGTCTTTTATCATATATACACTTTAAAAAAGAAAAAAAGTTGCCAACGCAATCAAGAAAGTGATTACTCAGGTCGTTCATAACGAGGAGATTTAGAAGTTTTACTCTGACTAGAAAATGCTGGTCAGTATAATTTTGTTCTTTTGGCAAGAATTGACAAAAAAGAAAAAGATTTTGTACTACAGTGAAAACATTTTTATACACTGATCATTTTATTAAAAGGTAAAATGCAGATTGTATAAATGTTCTCCAAGTTCAGGGCAATATTTAGTAGATACACCTCTGGCTTCATGTTGACAGGTGATTCATGGAACACTTTAAAACTTCTCCACTAAAACACAACTCAAGCTTGTCAGCTCCAGTAAAAAAATTCTAAATCAAATCAAGGTTCAAATGTGAATTTGGCCTCTCCAGCACATTCAGCTTTTCCTTTAAAACATTTCTGTGTTGCTTTTGCTGTATGTTTGGGTTATTGGCTTGTTGGAAAGAAAAATGTCATCTGAAGCTGCAGTTTTCTGTTTTCCTCCAGACTGAGTCAGATTATCATGAATAGTTTGGTAATATTCTGCTATATTTATGTTCCCGTCTCCCTTTCTTCATCTTCGTCAGAAATCCCTAAGATGTGATGCTGCTACCAGGCCTTAAAATGTTATATTGCCATGGATCAATTCTACCTTAATTAAATTTTCAAACGCCAGTCTTAATGTTTTGTTTTCAGCTGTGTTCAGGACTCATTTCTTCTCTGGCGTGATATAAGCACACGCTCCACTCTGCTCTTTATGTATTGAACGTGCATCCAGGTGAGGGAAGACATGGCCAGGGTTAAGAGCGCAGCAGCATGCTGCTGACCTGAGATCAGCACTCTTTCTGCATGACCTCTGTATTTACGTGAATATGCATTGCAGGTCATGCCTTCAACGATCAGGACCGCTGTGTGTGTGCCGGCTACGACAACGGCGACATCAAACTCTTTGACCTCCGCAACATGTCGCTGCGATGGGAAACCAACATTAAGAACGGGGTGAGGTGGAACCATTTGTCACTCATCTTTGTGGCTTGAAACATTAAAAAAAAAAAAAAAAGTTTTGTATATTCACACTGGCACATCATGAAAATTACAGCCTATTAGGGGATTTGAGGATTCAAGATCTCAGCCAATGCAAGTTTGCACAGAAAGTCCCTATATCGAGAGGTTTTTTTTTTATTATTGTTATTATTATTATTATTTGAAACCATGGATGTCAAACTCATTTTAGTTGAGGCCTGGCTTGTAAAATCATTGCATGTCTGGTCATTTAAAAAACAAATAAACCACAAACTTCCCCTTAGTTCTTATTAACCAAAACAAAATGCATTTTTTTAATATGATTTTTTTTTAACCAGCTGAATCATCTAAACTCTAGAGGAAGAAGTGTGCAGTTTACCTGTAGCTTGTGTGTTTTCATAAACTCACAGTGAAGAAGTCATCTTTCACTGCTGCTTCCCGATCACGGAGCTTTGCTGCCACATGCTGTTTAGCTTTGGGCCTCAGTGACCTTTCCTCTGACCTTTACTGAACTAACAAATTACACACAAAGGTCACTTGAATTTAAATATAAATATTAATATGAATTAAAAAAGTCTGCTAGTCTTGGATCGTTTCACTCTTTTCAAAGTCATCCCACAGACCATACTGAACCCTCCTGGCTGCCTGTTTGACAGCGCGGGTCCAAACTGTCGAAACCGAGATTATTTCTTCTGAACTGAAACAGAAAGACTTCGCCTAAAATGACTTCCCGCCATCATTCACACCGCACATAAAACCACAGTGAAGTCTGAGGCGAATGTTTCCTTCACATGCCGCGTACAAAGCCCTGCACTGATTTTATTACACAGCTGTCTCTCTTAGTCATCACCCCCCCCCCCCAAATCCCACCACCACCATGTAGACGAATCTGCCAAAGGTCACCGCTTCACTTCCAACGCATTCTCCCGTACGGGAAGTAGTTAGCGGTGAAGACGTGCCATGTGATAAACATCCAGGGACTGAGCGCTCCGTGGTTTCCCCCCCCCCGAGCAGGTTTGCTGTGTGGAGTTTGACAGGAAAGACATCAGCATGAACAAGCTGGTGGCCACGTCGCTGGAGGGGAAGTTCCACGTCTTCGACATGAGGACCCAGCATCCCACCAAAGGCTTCGCCTCCGTTTCCGAAAAGGTAATTGACCAGATGGATGTTTGGCTCCTCCGGACGGGGAATATGTCAAAAGGTTATTATGGTTATTATTATTATTTTTTATTATTCTAACATGTGAACTGTACAGAGGAAAATGGGGGCACACATTTTCACAGCTGGATGTGTTTTACATTCATGTTTGTGTAACTCTTTCTGTGGTTTCTGTCACCGGCCAAAAATGACGCCGGGCCAGTGAGGAGAAACAAGCGTGGCTGTTTTATGGCAAAATGCAAGAAAAACACACTTAAAACTGCATTAGTGCGCCGGCCGGGCCCCCGGTGCTGGCTGGGCCTGAGAGATCAGGGCCTCGGCTTTCTAAATATTTGGTTAATTCTTCTGAACCATCAACAGCCAGCTTGTCAGCGTCCTGTGGAACATCTGGGAATCAAACTCGTCCCACAGAGTTGTTGGCCTAAATATAAAACAGGTTCCAATAGGGCACGATAAACTTGACGGTATCGAGATAAATTCATCTTTTTTTTAACATGTTATCAATCTTTGGGTCCCAAAATAATAATTCAGTGACACTGTGTTTTTTGTGTTTTAGGCTCATAAGTCAACTATCTGGCAGGTGAGACATTTGCCTCAAAACAGGGACGTCTTCATGACTACGGGGGGAGCAGGCAACCTGCATCTGTGGAAATAGTGAGTGACTGATAAAACCAGTCACATGCCACACGCTGGTTGGTAAAATAACCAGTCCTTTATTATAAATGTTCAATTTTCTTTATCTCCAGCGAATATCCTGCTCAGAGAAACAAAAAGGATTCCGACAACGTGGACGTAGGAGTCGCCGGCAGCGTCAACCTCTTGCAGAACATCGCCATTTCCACTCAGCCCCTCGCCAGCCTGGACTGGAGCCCCGACAAGCAGGGCCTGTGCGTGTGCTCAGGGTTCGACCAGTCGGTCCGCGTGCTCATCGTCACCAAACTCAACCTGGTGTGAAAACAAAAGCAAACACTGAACAGAAGCTGCAGAGAGTTTGTAGATTGAATAAAGTAGATTTAAAAGATGTGAAGCGCTTGGCTGAGCCACTGCAGAAGATGTTATCCTGCAGTGCAGAGAAATACACCTTTACTATATATATTTCCATCTTATCGTAAGAGTTCCACCTCATAAAGCCTCGGGCTGGGAATAATTTAAGTTCTCTGTCAATTTTTTATCGCAGCAGGGGGTTTAAACTGGTACACCTGTCTTTTGTTCCTCTGACTGTGAAACTCCAACTTTGTCTCTTGTAAATGTCGCTACTTTTGATATACTTTTTATTGAAAATTCATGAAATTTGCTTTTTGGAGAATAAAAGACTTGTCAAATGTCTTGAAACAAACGTGTTAATTGGTATGAAGTGAACACACTGTGACTCAAAACACCAAAAGGATGAATACAGGCTTTGATAAGAAGGGTTACCAACTTTTTCACATCCAGCCTCTGAACCTGAAGAAGTCCTTCAGCTCCGGATAGTCCTCCTGCCGATCATGGATCCCTGCGTAGACACTCTTGAGCAGCTTATTCATGGATTTCCCATCCAAAATGTCAATATATTTCTCAATGGAACCTGCAAACACAACAATACATCACATTTCATCTTGTCTCATCACTAAAACCATGACATTTCAAGTTGTAAAAATGGCCTCAGTTAATTATCAAATGTGGTATTTCACATGAAACCTTCCATTAGGTGACATTATGAAGTTATGTAATGTATACTTATCCGCTTGCATGTATGTCCTAATGTGTGTAATATGTCATGCCATCTATCTGACCGTGGCATCACTTGAATGCGATACATCTCTATAAATAACGTGACATGGCCTGTCACGTGGCTCCGCCTGCCTGCGTGATTTCAATACAACACATCTGTTAAATATAGTTCAGCTGCTGCTAAGAAAATAATGATAAACTACAATTGGACAAATAAATAGGATGTCCAATAGTTAACAGCATGAGGCGTGCAGCTCTGATTAATGCCTTGTTTTCACGTGGCGTTGAGCTGATGGTGTCAGACGGTGTTTACCGAGGCCCATGACTTTGCCGTGTGCTATGAGGCTGGGCTCCAGCTGCGGGTGATGGAACTGCTCCTGCCCCATCAGCATGCGGACGATCTCTCCCGTGATGAAGGCGTCGTCGAAGCTCTGCTCGGCTGCGGGCTTCAGGGGGAATCTGCAGTACACTTCCACTGCGGCCTGAGGATCGCCAGGCTCCAGCAGCTGCACCAGCTCAATGTACGCATCGTGGAGCTGAACAGCCAAATGTTGGAACATTACATCCAACATTTGGCAGCTGGGAGTCTCCATATAGGAATATTTTTATGTGCAGCTTTTGCATATCACCTCAGTGGTTTTGGTTTGTTTGT
The DNA here is from genome assembly GCF_902148845.1 of Salarias fasciatus. Lineage (NCBI taxonomy): Eukaryota > Metazoa > Chordata > Actinopteri > Blenniiformes > Blenniidae > Salarias > Salarias fasciatus. Next base: position 9,678,802 of record NC_043757.1, read on the forward strand.
TTTAAAGTTTTTGAGCTGTAAAATAGACTACAGACTGCGGCACATCCATCCATCCATCCTCTTCATTGCTTATCCAACTTCACAAGAGCCTCTCTTACGAGGAAACCGCAGAACAGACACCCTCCGACCAAACCTGGAGTGTTCTCACAGTGAGGCGTCGTCATGCTGCTTCAACTTGTATCATATTAGATTATTCTGACAAATAGCTAAGAAAGTAAGACCATATTTTTAAAAAAAAAACAAATGCAACTCAAAACAGTCACAGCGGTCATTCCAGTGGAATTAATCACCACGGCTGGAATCACACACTCGAGTGGGTGTGAAAACGATGATGTAATCTTATTTTACAGCCATCGTGAGCTGCACTGTGAAACCAAGGAGCCTCAAATGTGCGTGTGTGTTTATGTGTGTGTGTGACAGACAATAACTGACCTCTGGTGCCATGGCGATGACCTCTTGGTAGAGCAGCCGTGCCTGGCTCTGGGTGTGTGCGGAGCGTGACAGGGCCCGAGCCAGGCCCAGTCTTGACACATGAGACCTGCGGTTCACCGGTCCGGACTCCTCGCTTCTGTCAGACTCTGACACTAACGCACATATCAGTCAGAATGAGAATCTTGACCAAATCCAAGTCGACAAAGCCTTTCCTCGTTATCATTCTCCTTGTTAGAGCAATACTGAGTTTATGATGAAGACACATTTATATTACAAATTTACCCCAATGTTACCTTGTTTTTCATTCATGTTTCTGAACTTCTCTGGCTCACAACAGGACAAATGCCTCCACAATTTGCACGCTCATGAAACCCATTCACACATCTTCCAGAATGAGGCTCTGGACGAGAGCGGTTTTCACTGAAATGCCACCTTGAATGCCTGTGCCGTGCCTTACCCTCTGCTGTCTCAACAGTATCAGAGCAACAGTCCTGTTTAGACTTGTTGACGGGGAGCTGAGCTTTTGCACTGCTGCTGGAAGGCTTAGCTGATCTATCAGTCTTGGCAGCTGCTCCAGCCCTCCCCCTACAGGACAGAGAGTGGAATACAGAAGCTGCAAAATGGATTATAAAATCAGGCATATTCATGGTCATGAAGCTTTACAGCCACTTTGAGCTCTGTTGCATGTGAGGTGAGGTTGACAGCTGTGTCAAGGTCTGATCATGTGCACGCGCTCGCAGCCACATGGACTGGAGTGCTACCTGCAGGCCCCGCCCACTCACTGGCTCCACCAGTGTCAGGTCAATGTAATCATGAATCAAATGTAATTTAGCTGGCGGATTCATATTTCCATTATGTTGCATACATTTATCTAAATTCACTGTTTGAAACAGAGAATATAAACACATGAAGAGGAGCGGTAACACATCAAAACATGTAACATGAGAGATCTGTTCATTTGAATCAAGGATCTTCACAATTCTCTGAGCTGTCCATTTGGATCCTGTAAAAAAAAAATAATTTGCCCACCCACAGCTTAGCCCCTTAACCTGATAACAACTGTCAAAACTCTATCTTCCTGTGACCTACAAAAACCAGACCTTTACCTGTAAAACCATGCAAAATGTTTTTGAATACATTTTGGTTTCAAAGTTGGACTCCGCAGGTGTAGCATGTTGCATCAGTGACTGAATTCACAGCAGGTTTGACATAAACGACTATAATTACATGATCCTATCCAAACATTTTCATGTAACTTAATTGCAAATTTTGATCATTTAATCGTTCACATGTGCAGTTTCACCAGATTTAAATATAAATAAATGAAGAAACAAACAGACATCCACAGGCAACTTCATAACAACTGACCCAGCAGGCAGTCAGAGTGACTCACCTGGCTGCAGGGGCTTTGGCTGGAGGACAAACAGCCTTCCCTCCTCTGGTGGGGCCCGGACCCGGGCCTGGACCAGGGGCCGGAGCTGGAGCTGGAGCCTTGGTTACAGCGGCAGCCACCCGTCCTTGACTTGGCCCTGCTCTTCCACGCCTGGCTCCTCTTTTTGCTGCAGTTTTGTCACCAGGCCCCTTTCCTCCTGCTGGTGGGTGCGGACGGCCTGGCAGCCTCCACCCGGTCCTGCCACCACTGTTGTTCTAAAAGAAAAGAGGGCCATGATGCTGACTTCCTAAAGGCTTTGGGCTTGAGCTGAACTGTTTCTCAACATCCATGGATGTAAAACTGGTGGCATGCACAGATGTTTTACTCTCATGTCAGATTAGGTGACTTGTCTTTATAATTCTCTGCTCACCAGTCATAATCCTGTGTGACATAAAGACCTTAAAGGTACAGCAGTACTGAAATAATGGTGTGTTTGTGCATTAGATGGCAGCAGTGAGTCACTGTAGCATCCAGTCTGTCTCGAGTCCTGGCGTTAGCGTTTTCCATTTAGCGTGTTAGTGTGCTAATCACGTTTACTGTTTTATGTAAACTCAGCGATATTACAAGACTGAACAGGCTGTGGCATGCTGGGTAATGACTGTATAAGTTCTCACCCTTTTTTCTCTCCTCTATCTGTCGATGTCCTAACACTTACTGCTCAGCTGGCTGGGTGGCTCTCCACTCTGAGTCTTGTCTTCCAGCTCAATGCTGGCCTGGAAGCTGAGGCAGGCGTCAGCCAGGGCTCCCCCTGACCAGCTGGAGTTTGGGTTGTTGTCATACTGAGCGAGCTGTGCCAGGCCCAGGAGACACAGGGCGTGACTGCTCCGCGGCGCGGCCGCCACTGCCAGCCGGCATGTCTAAATGCAGCGGAAGCAGGTGGAACGCAAAGGTAGAAGACAGGGATAGAAATTCTCTGTCAAGGCAGGTACTTATGGAAATGAATTCCTTTAAAACTGTTCTTTTTGGAAGGAAGTTCCTTTCTTTTAAAAACAGAAATTAAGATTGGCTCTCGATCTTTATTGGTGTAACTTTATCCCTCTTAAAATTGTCACATTCTGCAGCTTCAGTCTGAAAAACAAAGTTGTGACTGTTCTTCAGCAGAAACACTGTGCCAGATGCCACTTCTGCTCGTCAACATCAGCAGTCTATAGTATGGATGAGCCCCACTGGGCCTCAGTAGTTCAGCACGAAACACTGGCTGAGTTCTGGTGTTTTGCCATGTTTTTTTTACAACCAAAGCTAAAAGCACAAATGTGTGTGTTTACCGTCTCTTGCATGTGCAGCAGCGGCTGACAGAGGCCAATGGTGCTGAGACGAATGAGGGCAGTGAGAGCCTGGCATCGCTTTGCCACCAGGAGCCGCATCCCTGCGCCAGCATCCGCCTGGTGCTCGCCCTGCTGGATCAGCCTCTGCAGCAGGGCGTCGTGAGCATCCAGCAGCACCCACTCCAGCTGCGTGCTCGCCTCTCCACGACACACACACTGACTCACACTCTGGGCAGCCAGCGCCGCCACGCTGAAGCATTCCAGCACACAGAAAACAGGGGGTTTATGCAGCGCTCTAGCTGGCTCACACTCTGGAATGTTAAGACTTCTCTTTGGATCACACGTTTATGATGGATATGAGCAAGACAGCTAATTGGAACTGTGATCCAGCTCTGAAAGGAGGGAGGGGGGGGGGAAACCAACAAACATCTGACTTGTATTTTGTTATGCAGCTTGTGTAACATACATGTGATAGACCTGCTCAGCGCTCAGGGCCTTCTCAGTCAGCGTGTTCCTCTGCTGCAGCTTCCCCAGAGTGAGAAGACCCTGCAGAAACTGTGGATTGAGGCTGGATAGAGCGTCTGATGGGTCCTCGCCCACCCAGCTGCAGATCAAATAACAGCACGTCATAATTCAGCGAAGATTAGCACAAATTTGAAACACAAACTATGGATGACACAGCAGATTGTATGACCGTGTGCTTCAGTGGAGTACAACAGCCTTTTTCACCGTCCTTTCCTCCCTCCTGCAGGCTTAAACAGAACATCCTGGTACATTACTGTAGCTGTCATGCCCTCACACTCTCTCCCTCTCTCACTAAATGCATCCACCTCCACTACGCACAAACACACAGGGATGCACGCACACACTCGCACACACGAACCTCTTGCTGCAGCGCTGGATGACAAAGTGCTCCAGTCCCTGCTGTAAGAACAGAGCAGCCTCCTTCTCTCCGTCCGCAGACGAGTCCTCGCCGCTCAGCAGCAGAGCCAGCCCGGCGAAGAATCTAACAGCACGAAAGCAACACAGGACTGTGCTTGAAGACAAACTCTGCCTTGTGTTTTGCATGTTGAGGTCGACCGTGCAGAGCAGGCTTGAGTTCCCTCAGTGCTCCACTTTTGTCACAAGTTCATAACAGAATATTATGTTTAACATGCAAAGCTCAAAGAGGTGTGTGCATTTAGGAGAGCAGGTTGGGAGCTTACACAAAGCTGATGTGACAGGAAAGAACATATCCGTTCATTATACTTTACTTCAGTACAACTCAGTACCCGAGCCACAGTTTGTACAAAAACGTTCCTTTTAAAACAAAAGAATCAAGGTATTCTGGTGTTTCATGTAATAGTGGGAGCAGTGGCCTGCAGGTGTTGGAAATTTGCTTATTTGAATTTATGACAGCACCTGGCTGTCTCCCACCATTTTACAAGTATGAATTTTTACAAGTCTGTTTCCTCTGCAGTTATTTCTCCAGATCTGGAGCACCTGGGTGTAATAATCCAGTGAGAAAATGAAAGATGTTAGGAGGCAGCTCGCTTTCTGCACAGCCTTCCCAGTGTGGTTTTTCTTTGCATCTTAAACATCACAGCCATCACTTTAACATATCAACAATTCTTCAGTACTGATGACAGTCATACTCCATTTGATTGGCTGCTGTTTAACCATTCTGGATTTAAACTGAAATATAGTATATCAATTCTGCCAAATCAATCAGGTAGATCATAAGAAACACTGTGGTAATGGAAGAAACACTGAATTTGGCCATATTGGGAGAGCCTTCTGAGAAAACCCCGGTGTCATTATTACAGCTCCAGATGGAATTCGACTGACGCCAGCAACACTTGTGTGAGTTCACCTGAGTGCAGGGTGCAGAGGGCGCAGTGCCAGGCCGCTCTGGAAGTGCCGCAGGGCCGTCGCAGACCTGCCCTGCTGCAGCAGCAGTTTGCCCACATGGAGGTTGTACTCCCAGCTGTCTGGACACAGGGACCAGGCGTCCAGGTACTTCAGGAGGGCTCGGTGAATGCAGCTCTCCTTGTCTTGAAAGGCTGCAGCGTTAATCTGACAGAAAGATTGTAGGGGGTCGAAGTCCCCGTCTTATTTACTGGTGAGTAATGACTGAAGCAACTGGAGGAAGCAAATCAACATCTTTCATTCAGCAATGTCAAAAGTGGCACATGGCACAGGTACCTTGCCCGATTTCTTGCAGACCTGGGTGAAGAGTGTGTGCACATAGTCGGCTTTGCTGAACTGTCCCTGGCTCTTCAGCAGCTGGTACTCTCTATTCAGGGCCTGCAGCTGGCTCTCCACTGTGGGCGTGCTGGGGAAACCGTGCAGTCTGCATATGGCCAGGATGTCTTCATGATGCGCTGCTGATTTCGCATCGCTTAACTCATCTGTGTCTTTGCGACCCTGCAGAAAAAGTTAAAAAAAACAAACAGCTACATTTTAGATAGATCTCCCTCATATTGCTGCAATATTTTGACCTGATACAGGCTTGGATTTATGATCTGAATATTGCTGGAGCCATTATTTACAGTCTCACAACTCTTGACACAGAGAGGCCTTCTCTCACCTTCCTCTCGAGGCCATACATCTCTCGCATAGTGCTGCCAGAACGAGGCCCAGCAGGAAGTGCAGCCTGGCTTCTCTGGAGCTCAGGCTGATCGCTGACGCACAGTAGACAGCGGCCTGCTCCAGGCTGTGCAGAGGAGACCTGTCATCTTCATACTTCAACTGCTCTCCTGTGGGAAAATGAACAAATAAAACACTGTGCTGTTGGCACAATGTAGATAAACAACAATAAAACAACACTTTTATGTATTTATTTATATACGGCTGCCGGAGATCTGAACACCAAGACAGTGGAGAACATCATGGTCAAGTCAAGGGATGGATTTTACAATCCTCTGATTTGTCGATAAAGCATTAAGTGACTTCAGGACTTAAGTCACTTTAACTTGATCCACAGATCATGAGGAACATATCGACTCAGTATTAACTAATCTAATCAAACAAACCTCCAAAATATTGGATCAACTTAAAAGTCACAAGAGTACAGTGGGACAGTGTTAGAATTTGGACCTCTCAGCTTGTTTAGGCTCTTATGTGGAGTTTGCATGTTCTCCCTGTGCACATGAATGTATTCACTGAGAAATCGAGTTTCTTCCTACAGTCTAAAAACATATTTTTGAGGCTATTTATTAATAGAAATGTGTGTGACAGTCTCTCTCTCTCTATGCTGGATCAGTTTGCTCAACTTTAGTGTCTCAAGTATTTAATGCTTAACATTTTAAAACCTTCAGTCATAACTAATTCACAGTGTATATTTGAACTGAATTTACCTTTCATCTCAGATTCTGGAGCAGCAACAGACAACAAGCTATTTGAAATTGGCTACTGGGTTTTGCACACCAAGTATGACTTTGAGATGAAATGATTTTATTTTCATCGTAGAAATCTTGTGCAGGATCTTGCATAATTACAAATAAAACGGTCTTCCATTAAGCTGTCTGCTCGTTCACTCTCCGATGATTGGATGCGTCTTTAGCATGAAATATTCAGAGAGAGTAACTTCCCCGAGCAAGAGCGTTCTTTATCTGTTAGACCTCGCGGATGTCACAGCTTTAAAATTTTATTATTCCAGGGAATATTACAAAACCTGCCTGGCAGAGTCATTTAGCCGCTACTGCTATGATGAAATACTTTTTACTGGCGCAAGCTACAGTAAAGACGTGTGCGAGCGTGTTCTGCGGGCCATGCATGGAAGCATGCAGTCAGTTTTAAACTGGGGCCACGTTGATGTGATGCATTATCGCCTTTGTGTTCTGCGGCATCGCGAGACAAGAGGTCAAACTGAACGCTGGTTTTTATTCATCACCCTGTGTGAACCTGATGTGGTACAAGAGGAGGAAAGCTTGTTTATATTTCAAGTCTCTCTCTCTCTCTCTCTCTCTCTCTCACACACACACACACCCACAGGCCCGGCGCTACTTCTCCCTTCAGTTCCAGTGACTCTCATTCAGTCGTCTGGGATCAGTCTCAAATGTCACTTCTCAGAGTCATCAAACAATTAGCAAGGCACAAGTAGCTGAGAAAATCCGAGCAGTAACTTGAGTGCCTGGCACGTCAGATGGAAGAGGAAGTTTCAGAGGCAACCACTAACTAGCCCATTTTCATGTATTTTTTAAAAGCTGGGGTTGAGCTGCTCTGCCAGAACAGGGCTGGGAAAATGTCCTCCAGCTAAAAGTGCTTTTCAATACTCAACAGACTGTTGTGTTAATTATCTATGGGAAATCCAGAAACCTTCTATCAGTTTAGATGGATTAGTCAACACTTTAAAAGTACCAGGTGCAGATTTTTTAAATTATATATTTAAAAGATTTATTGTCTGTCTAACCTGGATTTGTTGAGCATCACCCAAAGAAAATAGCACAAGGATTTATTAAGTGTAAAATGATGGTTGAATTACAGTGGGAATTAAAAATTGTGAGTAAATTTTGATCATTTGGATTCTCTTTACTAACCTAGTAAACGCTCTATTGGTTAAACAAACTGTTTCATGCCTGGTTTTGGCCGGTTTTTCCTGTAGAGTTTCACTTGCTCCTGGGCCAACGAACAAAGTTTATCCACACTGTCCACCCCTGCTGTCAGTTGTAGTTTTTTCTCCCAGTTACGCAGCTGGAACAGACAAATAAAACAGGCCAAGCGCCAAGCAGTCAAGTTTAAATCGAAGCAACCAGCTTTAAAGTGGTCTTGTGAAAAATTTTGAAGCTTATTACAGTAGAAGTGGTAATCAACATCAACCACCAATATCTCACAATATCTCATAGCTTAATATGATAATCTATAGTCAGATAATTACCTCACAAATGTGATCCATCTCTGTCGCCAGACATTTGGATGATGCAAAGTTTGTCTTAAACCAATCTGTCTCTGTCACTTCCTAAAAGAGGTACATTTATTAGACAAAAACATTTACTGTTGTCTATAATATGTAAGTATAAGCAACTATAAACCCCTGAAACATTGCATCTAGAATCTATGAATACTTTTATTAACAGGAGCTGCTTTAACTGCAGAGGTTAAACCAGCTCTTATTTACTGTGAAAGGAGCACTGACTTGTAAATAAAGGATGAATGGAGCCGCAGTCAATACCAGTGATCGTTGCTTTGCAGAGTGCTACTTAATCTTTCATACTGACCTTTGCATCCAGTTCCCCTGAGGGCCTGTGTGGACAGTCCAGAGAGTGTGACCCCAGCTCAGACAGTTTGAGCACACTGTCACATCCTTTGTTGAATTAAAATAAAAAAAAATAAAAATAAATAAAATGCAATCAAAGACCCAGATAAAACTTTTACCATTACAAAACTTTCATCCAGAACAGAAAAATTCTCAACATCCTCAGCTCTGCCACCTCCAGTTCAGCCTGCTGTCTTTTGGTCAGTGAGGTTGGTTAGAAAAAATAGAAAATACAAACCTGATAGCATCAAAATCCAAATGCAACCTCCATCCTGCATCCAATGGCAGCTCGTTACGCAAGGTTTTAGTTAAGTAATAACATCCCCCTCATTACAGCAACATAATCTTTGTCTACAGGACCATCATGTCACATGATAGTATAGGTTGTGTGACTGTGGAGAGGTGAGGCAGAGTTCAACCTGCATATTAACAATTTAGTTGCACAAGAATTTCTCATAGTAAGAGCCACTCTGGAGGCAGAAATAATTCAATAATTCTTTCGGCGACTTCTCTTTTATGCATCGACTGACGTGACATTCTCGGCCTTGAAAGGTTAGCAGGCTACTACCTTCCTCCTCTCTGTGCCACTTGCTTTTTGCTTGGCTGTGGGCCGAAATAATAGCAGGTCAATTACACTGCCCACTGACCTTCAATTCAACAAATAGCAACTTTGCCTCCACAGCGGCTCTGTTCAGACAGATTTTCTTCTGAGGAGCAGAGACTCCAAGTTGCACCTCGATAAAAGAAGAGACACTTGACCAGTGAAGCCGACATCCTCCTGTCAAGGTCCGGTTCAGCGACCCTCCAGCTGTCTCCCAGGGGACGGCCGCTGAGCGGGTCCACTTTTGATCTTCGTGCCAGCATCTCAATATAAGGTCTCGAGAATATGTTCTTTGGGCTACTGCAAATATGAAGAAAGAAGATTTTATCCACACAGCAACTATTAATCCATAATAAAAGAGTAGAATGTGCAGATTACATGACATCATGCTTAACCTTCAAGATATTTAGGCACATGAAAAAATATCTGGAACAGAGGTTAAACCAGGTCTAGTTTCTGCTCTTACAACCCAGAGAGTGACCATATCTTTGTTGAAGTGACAAACCAGTGTGAAATAATGTAAGAACAGAAGCACAGAGAACAAGGTGGTGCGAGTTTAAGAGTGTATGGACATGACAAATTCAGTGAATGGGTTTATGAAATGACCCTGAACGAGGCTGGAAATTCATGTAGGTATTGTTGAAGTTGTGTTTGTACTGAAGCCAAGGTTCTCTACTTTAATTCAATGTGAAACCGCTATATTTTTCCATGATTAGTGCTTTCTATTAGGCTGTTTAGGGCCGAGCGTTCACATCTCACCTGAAGTTGATTGACACGGGCCTGTAAAAAACATTCAGGGACAGGACATTGGTACTCCAGCTGCTGCGTCACATCGCTGAAGGTCACAGCCATGGGAAACAACTCTCGAGTCACCAGTACTTTGTACACCTGACCAGGTTAAACAGACATCAGGTAGAACAAAGGCAATCTGTGCTGCAGCAGAAATCAGCTTTGTGAAACAGGAAACAAACAAACTGCATTCCTGAAACGAAAGTATTACATTGTATTATATATTATAGACCATATTTCACATTTTCAGAGGTATTTGAACACACTTGCAACTTTGAGTCACATCAAAGCTGCTGGCCTGATTATGCACAGTCATCTATTCATGTGTGCTCGTACCTGTGAAACAGCGCCATCTGCTGAGCGCACTGAGACCTCAACCACAGTGTCTCCAAAATTCAAAGGGATCGCCTGAGGGCCGCTCCCCCCATCTACTGTAACTGTTATGTTTCTGTCTGCCACCTCGGGGAGCAGAGTCACCTTGTCACAGTAAAATGGAAAACACCTGGGAAAAGAACGTTCACAACGAGGGAAAGATCAATACTAAACACTAATGTGTTCTAAATTGAATTTCCTTTTCACACGTTGCATTTAATTTTTGCAATTTGTATTGTAGAGTCAGTTTTCCTTTAATTTATTGAGACTCCTGCTAAAAGCATTATATAGTATAATAGTATAACATAAGTATAACAGTATAATATAATGAAATTCCCCTTCCATGGATAACAAGTTGTCCAGAACTGGCTGTGCGTTTGCCTTCAAAACTAATTGAATTCCAAACCATATGAAGAGGTTTTTAAGGTTCAGTGCCTTTCTAAAATGTATTTCTCCTGTCATTCCTCCTCTATACCAATCTAGGTAAGTAAAATTTAGTTATCAAATTATGGACTTTTAGTGCATATATTTTCAAACCTTATGAGTTACATTTCTGCAATTTGAGTGTTTTTATGTGTTTTCTCAGTACATATTGGTGTTCTGTGTAATTTTCTTTTCTTTTTGTAATGAACGGGTGGATGTATTTTTGGTTTACAGTATTTATGATAAGACTTTAACATACAGACAACTAGGTAGCTAGCTAGATAGATAGAATTAAGTTAAATGGTTCCTTAAAACACCTTCACTAAAAGTAACTTATTGTTTAGATTATATGTAGCTTTCATACTGATCTACAAGTTTTTATTATTATTATTATTATTATATTATTATATATTATTATTATTATATTATTACAGATGATGGATATTCTAATTATCTACTCAATTTGAGCAAACTTTACACACAATTTACAAACGTATTGTTTATTAGTCTGTAGGAGACAAAGTATTGTAAATAGCAGTGATAATTATACTCACTGTTGTATTCAAAGATCTTGGAATTGAACTCAGGCTGAAGAGAAACATTTCCTTCCAGACTCAGACCACTGAGCTCTGCAGTCTTTGCTGACAGTTTGCTGATTTCCAGACTGTATTTTCTCAGGGTGCCATCCTCAGCTGCCACCTCGATCTGTACTCTGTTCAGCCCGTCCTTCAGCTTCACGGTGCGGGAGCCGCCATCAGAGAGCTGAAACATTGAACACTGGGTTAACACAGGTGGGAAAGGAAACTTGGGCCAGACGTCCAGCTTGCAGGATGTCTCTCACAATGCTGTATGAAGCGCCACGGTCACTGGTGATCAGGTCGAGGGTCAGTGTGTTGACACTGCTCTCCACTGTCACCGTGTAGTCTGTCACTTCAGGTGTGAACGGCGGCGCGAGCTCCCCGGCGGACACACCGAGTTTCTCCAGATCACAGTTATCCATGGATCAAAGTCTATTCTGCTTCTTTTCGGTTCAAGCTGCAGACATACAGAAACACGATGCCGCCTCACTGACCACAGCGTGGTTGCCATAGCGACGGTCGGGCTCACTGGCACTTCCGCATTACATAAGTGACCGACATGGATTTGTACAAGTAGAAAATTGATAATGATCAGTGTTAGTAGACATTATGTAAAAGTACACACTGACTTGTAAAAGCAGACAAGTTGATATTGACATGTATAAATAAACACTGACCTGCAGAGACGCAGACATATACGTAAAGGCAGTATAGGTAGACTTGTTGAGTAAGTTGAATTCAAAAGGTAATTAGTTGTAGTAACTAGCTACTTCTTCAAAAAATAACAAAGTTAATATTTTGAAAATAATTACCATTCCAAGTAGTATTGTGATACTTAAAAAAAGTCCCCAAAACAATATTTGAAAAAAATGGGAAGCATTGAGCTTTTGATTGAAGAAGAAGAAGAAGAAGAAGAAGAAGAAGAAGAAAAGAAAAAAAAGAAGAAGAAAAGAAGAAGAGAAGAAGAAGAAGAGAATTTACAATCAAACCGTACGTCTTTGTTCTCACACTTTTTTTTAATTGTCCAACAGTTTGGTTATTTAAATTTTTTCATTAATAAATTATAATAATTTTTGCCTTTGCTGAGGATGCAAAAAATAAGAATATTTTATTTTTGTTGTAAATAAGTACTGTAAAATTAAAATAAAAACAAACTATGTTTGCATCCTCCAAACGACAGGCGGCGCTATAGAACCAGATCAATCTTCCTGGTGTTCGGCAACGTCACATCCGGTAGTGTGAAGCGTGCTGTCTGGAAGAGGTAAATACGAGATGAGTAAAGTATTTTTGTGTCATACGCACACCCAAAACATCATATTTGAAGCTAACTTGCCGTTATTGTTTGTTGTGTGATTTATATACGTCTCATTCCTGCTCAGTGGAGTGTTCGCGTTGTCTTCTGTTTACGTGTCTTATTAGCCAGTTAGCTTCCAGTTAGCTTCTGGCTGGAGTCTCATGGTGAATGAATGAATTTGACTTCTTCACAGGAACATGGAGACGGGGAGCATCACGGAGGATTATCCTCACGAGATAGACGAGCAGCGACGGGTTTCGACTCCTCAGTCACTCCATGAAGAGCATGATCGAGAAGTTAATCTCGATACCCAGAAATGACCTGCAGCAGAAGGTACAGAGCACCTTCTGACTCCTGCTTTGCTGTTTTTACGTCATCCTTATCTTATCTGAAAGGGAAAAATTTGCACAATATTTATTTATTTCTATATTTAGGTTTTACATAACCAATAAGGATTCCAGGTGTGTGCTTTAGGTGATGTAAAATGTCCCTGCCAAACATTGCTTCACATTTTATAAAGGTAGTTTAGCAGGAGTGTATAAGATCAATTAATTCTGTCACATGAAACAGCATGTTTGATGTGAGCATGAATGAGATGTTGTGAAGTTTAAGTGGCATTCTTAACTTCTGAGAAACAGGGTGTACTCATGTGACACTCATGTTGACATAAAACACTGTTTTCGATCATTTGAACCTGAATGTACCTTCATTATAATACAAAATAATGCAAATTTCATGAAGTATTGGGGTGATCAGTTTTTCATGTACACCCATATTGTTTTCCATGAAAACATTCCATAAACTCAGAGTTGATCATTTTGTGGCAGCACAACAGAAAAAACCAACCTAAATGAAGTTACCTCTTTTACCTCTTACAAGTTATTTGAAAGTTAGAATGAACGTTGCATTTTATTTGCTCTGAAAAGAATAAAGCTCCATTTACATACAAAAAGGAAAATACAGATGTTAAGATGTTTTCTTCAAGTTGAAACTTTGTTTCATTGCCAGCTGGACCCTTTGGATCAAGCCAAGTGGACCTGATGTCTGCCTACACCTGAATTCATTATTCTGGAGTAAGTTTTTCTTTGGAATTATCATGGACAATGCTATAGTTTAAAGTATTAATTTAAAAACTGAGAATGTGCTTGTAATTAGGTTAGTTTACTTAGTATGCCTATGTTGTTTCAGTTTTTCTTTGGTGAAAAAAAATCTACCAAAAAGCAAGAATAAATCTGTTTCTGCTCATATATCTATTTCCACTTTTTATGTAGTTTGTATTCCTTCTTAACAACTTTTGAAATCATTTTACATTCATCACCAGATAGAAGCAACATTAACATATGAGTTATGTTTGACAGTCCTTGTACTTTATGAACTTTGAAATTGTCCTCCAATATATTTGTTTTCACAAACAAAGATGGATTTTCTTTTTTTTTTTTTTTTAAGAGAGTAATACAATTCTTACTGTGTTTTTGTTTGTAAGTGTACTTGGTCACACAAGGAGTGAATCCCAGAGAACATGGAATCAAACAGGAACTGGTATGTACCTTTTTTGCTTTACTCACTCCGAGCTCAGCTTATCGTTCATCTTCTCACTGTTGTTTTTTTCAGGAGCGAATAAGGACTTATATGAACAGGGTCAAGGAGATCACAGACAAGAAGAAAGCAGCCCGTCTGGATAAAGGAGCAGCTTCACGCTTCGTCCGGAATGCACTTTATGAACCAGACGACAAAGATTCAAGGAAAGAGAAGGGATCCAAGAAAACGGCAGATACAAAACCTGACGCTCCAAGTTCGAAGCGTTCAAAGGCGAACTGAAACAAAGGACGTTTTAAAAACTGCTTTCGTTCAGTTTGGACAAGAGCAATGAAATGCAACACGCAAAGTCAAAGCTTATGGCTTCTTGATGGATCATCGCACAAGACCACATTTCATACAGAGCATTTCAAGAAGCTGTTTCAGAATGGGATTGTAGCTTTGAGTCAGCTTCTGTGTCTGTATCGGTCTCCCAATTAATTTTTTTTTTTATGGAGATTGTTTTTAACATGGCAATCTTTGTTTTTAAGGTATTTTGTCGTATTGATACAATAAATTGCTCCGCATTTTGATCCAAATTGGTTGGTCAAAGGAACGTTATCAGTTTCTCAGATCTTTTTCTACCCTTTAACATTTAATGGTAGATAAACTCATCAGGTTTAAGTTGTTGTCATGGATACCAGCCCTTTCTACCCTGCTTACTAACACCTGAATACACATTTATGGTCAATTTCATAAGTCCATGCTTGTAGTTTTCCTTCCATAACTTTTCAAATAAATTTTTTTAAAATATGTTTACCGTAATTCAGTGGATCATTTCATTCATCTTCTTTGCCCACTTTGACAGAGTTAGGGTGACAGGCAGGTTACAGACAGATGATCCCAGCTGGTTGATGACTTTTGGCATCCTGAACAGGTTTGCTTCCTTCCTTCCATCCATCTTCTTACTGCTTGATCCGAGCGGACTCTGGACAAAGATGTGAGACAGTTAGACAGAGAGGAAGAAATAGAGAAAACTGACATATCACTCTCACATTAACACCTGATGCTTGGTTTTAAACTCTGGGAGGGTACCTGCAGGTTTAGTCCACCTGAACTCAAACTGGGGTTATTTTTTTTTTTTAAAAGGCTGACAGAACCAGAACAGTGAACCAAAACTGGGGTTATTTCTCTGTATTTGAGAGCACTGAGTGGCCTGGGGCTCCCTCTCCACAAGGACATTGATCAGTCTCACCATGTTGTAAATAATAATAGCACAGACTATTATTTTTAATTTAGGTGAGTAAAATCAGGCAATATATTCATGTTTGCTTTATATTTATTTGTTGCTTTCTATTTGCTTTTTATTAAGAAACTTATTTGACATTTTAAAGAGTTATAAAAAGATGTATATAATTTTTAAATTGGAATAGATAAATATCACTGTCTCTATGTGATATTACTGTTTTTTTTTCATTGATGTATTTACAATTTGCATGTTCTTTTGTTAATCATGCTGTGCCTGGGTTTTCCTTAAAAAAATACCTGGATACCTCTTGTAGGATAAATTTATGAAGAAAGTTTTCCTTGAATGTCTGAAATGATGCTGAGGTCGTCAGTTTGCATTTTCTGTCCACCTTCTTCACTGTCTAGTCCACCGCATGTTCGGAAGTCGAGCAGAGCCCCAAAAGGTCCTGGGCTAATGTCAGTCAATCATCCACTGGGACGTACCAGGTGGACTCTAATTGTGGGGGTGACCATTGAAGTGCTCAGTCAAATCCCTGAGCCGTCTCATATGGGGGATTAGCGGCTGTATATTAAGCTCTCCCGGATGGCTTATCAGGGCGGGTGAGGCCCGATACCTTCACAGACAACTCAGTGGGATGAGGAGTCGTGGCGGATGTCAAAAAACAGGAATTAATGAACTCCTGTTTTATTTGGATCCATGAGAAATGAAGTCAAACCTTTAAAGAAAGTGTTCTAGTGTTTTTTTTATTCATGGTAGCAATTTAGCCAGGCCTTTCCGTGGGTCAATCCTGCAACCTTTTGATTACAAAGTGCGCTCTGTAACCATCACAAACACTACGAGCGCTGGAGCTCCATAACTGCACAGACTGTAATGAGACTTCCTCTTAGAAAAAACCAATGTCACATTTGATAAGACGCCCATATAGCTTCCTTTTGTAATTCCCTCTGGTCGGCTGAGATCTTAATCTTAATGCACCCGCAAGTCACTGCATCCCTCTAATCAAGCCCAGGAAACTGAAGCAGTGAGTTAGAGTCTCAGGAATGTATCTTTTCATTCTTTTCATCATCTTTCCGTTTCTCATCCTCCCGGCAGCTGAGTCCAAAAATGACATTTGTTTAGCCAAAACCCTCCTACTCCATCTTTTGACTTTTTCCACCGAGTTGTTGTTTCAACTCTGTTCAAAGCGTGTGTCAAACTCTGCCTGATGAACAGCCCCGTCTGCATATTGGAAAAATATGGATTTTTCCAGGTTTCCCTCCCCCTCCCCCACCTCGCCGTGCCCTCTTCCACACATGTGCTCGGTATAAAGGAGTTAGGTCACCGCGCGAGCAAATTTGAACAAACAAACTTCTCAATGCTGAATTGTAGCCTTAACAAGCTCCGAGCCCCGCTTTTGTCCCGCGGTTGTTTATTTATGCTGTTTGTTGAGCAGCTTGCGTGAGGAAGTTTATATTACACCGAGGTGAAAGGCATCAGACCAAATGACTTCTCAGGCGAGATGAAGGGAGAAGCAGCCTTTCTTGCCAGACTTCTCCAGCTCCTGAATAGATGAAGCTGTTCTTGGTCTTTGCCATGATGAAATCTATGCTGTGTGTTTGAAGCAGTTTGTGTTGGATTGCGTACATCGTCGCTGTTTTTTTTTTGTCCCTTGATGGACGTTGTCAGTGCACTACTGTATTCTCAAGCAACATACCATATGTCCATCTGTTCTGCCATCTGATACTCTTGTTCATTGATCCGGTCATTATTTCCCATCCTTTGTGTCCATTCCTCACTTAACTTTTTCTTGATTTTTCTTGATGCTTTGGCTGGCACTTGTTGTCCAACATATTTTCTTCTCTGGAAGTTCTTCTTCCCTGCCTTCACAGCATCATCTGGGTGTCGGTGATCAGTGATGTAGGAAGTCTTGAAGACTTTCTGTCTCGATGTGCTCCATAAATCTCCTGCATCTTCCCAGGATTTGTCCAGTACTTTCATACCAAACCATTTTTGATAATCTCAGTGAAGAGTTCAACAAACATCCCATCAATGCTTGATTCGAATTTTAATGCTTCTCTTATTTTGCAGCTTCTCGATGGCGGTTGACCATTTCCTGGCGGTGCTTTATTACTTGTGACTTTGAATCAGTTTCGCATTGTCTGGATGATTAATGTGGAAAATCAAGAATTTTCACAGAGTTGAAAAGTTTTGTCATGCCAGTGTAGATAAAGTTTGATTGACTGAAGCTACCTGGAAAACTAAATTGATCAAACACAGCAGAGAAAATTATATATTGAAGTGCTGGTATGTTGTGAGTTCGATGAAATGAGTAACCTCAAAGAATGTCCATCTTATTAAAACACCAAAGCCCCACAATCACTGTGGAGAAGAGAATTTTTTGTTACGTGTCTTCATTGAATTAATGTAACATTCAGTTCTAAAACATGTTCTTTAAAAAGAATGAACTCTCGATGAAATCTTTAAGGTATAAAATGTTCCTTTATGAAGAACAGTAGGAGATGTCCTCCTCATTTAATGAATGGAGTAAAAATATATATATAGTTATCCATAGTGTTACTTGCATTTTATTATCCAGAAAGCTGAAGTTCACCACCTCTGCACTCTGTCTATAAGCAAGATCGAATCTCTAAAAGTTTCCTTTCTGTGAATGAGTGAAAGTGGGTGAAGAAGTGGAGTTGCTGCTTTATGCTGTCTGACACGTCGGGAATTCCATGCAGTCATTTGTGCCTCTTCCTATTCAGCTTAACCCGCTGACAAAGCCACTGATTAGTCACGAAGGCAGTGTTTTCATTTCAGTCAGGCCCCTCGTCACGGCGCTGACACAAATGGTTCCTTCCAGGAGTCACAGGTGAGACAGGAGTTCGGCCCTCCGCAGTGTTCATATGTACAAATTACACTCCTTGCAGGTTTTTTTTTGGCAGTTTAAAAACTGCACTTTTTTTTTAAATAACTATTGAAACCTGCATGCATTGTGGCATGAAGAGAAAATCCCTGGTTCAGGTGTGTGTGTGTGTGTGTGTGTGTGTGTGTGTGTGGTGATCGGGGTGTGAATGTGAGTGTATGACTGTCTTTCTGTATCTGTGTGGTTTTCCTGTGACGGACTGACAGCATGTCCAGGATCCACCCTGCCTTCACCCCATGTCAGCCGTCCAGCTGAGCTTTAAACACAATGTTGTGCTTTTAGAGGTTGATGAACTAAAAGGGTTCATGACCAACAGTGTCAATCAAACTAAAATGTTAGCTTGCGTTAATTATTTTTTTTTAAGGTCAGAACACGCCTTTACTGTCTTTTTATCCTGTCATGTGTTAGATTTGAACTGAACAACAGACTTGTCCCATGAGCAAGTCTGTTGTTCGGTTCAAATCTAATAATTCTCACTTGGAAGGCTGGACTTTGCAAATCTTTGGATAAAAAGGAGCAGCAGTACCTGGAGATTTTCAAAAAGCAGAAAACAATGACAAAAGAAGCTGTAATGTATCTTCCTTCTCTGCTTTCCTCCTCTCCTTCTTTGAACTCTCGCTCCTCTGCCGTTCTCCCCCACCACTGTACGTCCCACTGGGGTTTGGCCATAGCAGAAAATGACGCCATGCTGAAAGCATCCACCCAGCGAGGCCTTGAACCCTCCTCACTAAACACATCACATCATCATCGCACTTCATTGAGTTTCCATTCTTTACATTACCCTGTGTTCTCAATCTACACACACACACAAAGAAAATCTACAAAGAAATACCTCTTGGTGAGTAAGTCACGTTTGGCCTGACAGGTTTCAGCAAACTATTTATTTTCCCCGGTGAGCGAACGTCCCCGTTCTTCTGAGAGGTGCCTTGAAGCAGTTGTGGTTTCCCTGACCAGTTCCAGCATTTCCAAATGTGTCAATAATCAAAAGGAAGCTGCTTTCAAGAACTTGTGAAGGGATAATTAAAGTTTTTTTGAATTTATCGTCTCTCTGTCCCATGTGCAGACCAGCTTTATGATGAAGTCACTGCCTTTCAGACTCCGTGGCTGTTGGAGGAGCTCATCTATTACCCCGGCCTGATGTTTACCTCTGGGTTTGGACCTGCGCAAGATGGAAAATGCAACCGTCCATATGGCTGCAATGTGAAATCAGGGCTTTTCCCCTTTAGACCATGGCCTTCCGATGCATAAAGCCTCGGGATAACCGTCCAGGCATCAAAGAGCTGAGCACAAAACCATCTCTGAGTTCTTTTGCGCACAAGCACACGAGCACATGCACACACACGGATGGAGTTTAAGCAGCTGCGAGCACACTGTGAAAGCAGGAAAACGCTCCCTGTTACACATGCTGAGAGACATACAAAGACACACACACATACGCATAATGGCTTGCTTGTGCACATACGTACACTTGGATTTGATTGGAGGTGTGTAATGGATTGGATGCCCCTCATAATTCCTGGAACAGCGTTGTCTTCTCGGTCCGTTCAGAGGCGGATGAGACCACAGCTGTTTGGACATAAATTTCCAGAGGAATGCCTTAAGTCTGAGCCTTCAGCGTAAGGAGCATGACTGAAGATTCCTCTCCACATGACAAACGATCGCCCTCAGGACTTTAGTGTGCGGCGGTGTTTTTTTTTTTTTTTTTTTTTTTTGGGGTGTGTGTGTGTGTAAAAAGGTTTTCTCATCCAGACGTGCACAAGCACCAGTGAGCGCGCTTTTTCATGTTTGGGTGTGTTTTTATTAATGTGCAGTGATAACAAGCCAGACAGTGCAGCATCAATGAATGCACAGCGTGCGTGAAGGAGGCGCGCTGCAGGCTGAGGCCGAGGACGACAGCAGGACTCCTTCATATGTGTGGGAGACGCAACATGTGGGCAGGAGAAAGGAGAGGTGGTTGTCATTCTCCTGTAAAACGTCTGGCTGTCACTTTCCTCCCAGTGCAGGAGATAAAACTGGAGTCACGTTATCATATAAAAGCTTACGGGAACATGTTTGGGTGGGCTTAATGCAGACGGTTTGAACCACATTGTGACGTTTTGCTGACAGCATCAGGGCCGTTTTTGACAACTACATTTCATTTCATTTTTAATTTTTTCTTTGCCAACAGGGCAAAATGAATGACTTAATAACGGTATCTGTTAGTTGTAGTGTAGTGTTGTTTTTGTCCATGTTCTCTGCATTCAGGAGTGCACTGACCTCATATAAAGGTGCGGTTGTTGATCTTAATCAAATTCTTTTTTTCCCAAACACATGGGAAATTTTCTCCTGCTTGTCCAAATTGTAAATTGAATTCTTCTCCCCGTTTATGACGCCTCTGTGCCAACGCAGGAAGACATACAGCACCTCCCGCTTCTCCTCAGTTTTTCCTCAAAAGAGACAAACCTGCTGGAGATGGATGGCTGGTTTCCTCTCTGCATCGATAAAATAGCGGGGTTTATGGCGCATCAATAACCCCCTTCATCCCTCTTCCCCCGGACGTTGGGAGCTGAGGTTTACAGCCTGCGTGGGGCGGACGGCTGCGGGCCTGGATGTGAGCGCCCGGGGCTAACGGCAGCGCTGGGTACTGTAAAGTGATGAAGGGCCTCCGCTTTTATGATGATGTGAATGATGTAGCCTGAGAGTTTAAAAGAGCTTGTGAGAGCAGCGCTGTGTCCATATACTGTACTTGACTGGACTGCCGGGGAAGTGAAGGGATGATGAGCTGACCTGCTCAATATTTACATCACTTTTAAGACTTTTTGTAACATACAGAAGTGAGAATGTCATCTGACCCTCTAAATCCCACATCGCTTTAGAGACTGTCAGGGTGAGTAAAAGATGTGCTCAAAGCATAAACATCTGCCAACATCTGTCCAGTAAAGACAGTTCTGTTAGCTTACTGACACCTAGTCTGAATATAAAAAGAGTTAACCTGTGGCCTCTATAAACTTTAGTGAGGCAAATCTGCCATGAAGACTGTACTGTCAGTTCTGGGATTATGTGAAATTGAGGAAAATATGCTCAATAAAAGCTTATATTCAGTGAATTGAAGTACAGTTATGTTGTATTGAACATTTAACCAAATGCACTTTTTTAATTGTTCAGGGAAATCACAGTGAATTATGTACACACACAATGTTCTTTTCGTCATGATTCAGAAGTGTTAGACACTACTTCCCCATCAGACTGTACATGTGCTCATCCATCCATTTGTTCATCTTCTATATCCAATCTCTCCAACTGGAACTCATCTCAGCTGACTTTAGGCGAAGGTGCAGTCCAACATAGAGAGACACAAACATACAGATGCACATTTACAGCTACGGGCAATTTTACAGTCACTGTAAAGGAAAACGGGAATAAACTCAGAGAGAACATATACACAGAAAACCTCTGCCCATATGGACGCTCATCTCCCTCAGAGGATGATCACCATGTAGCACCATGTAGGCCACAGGTGATCAGTGGCTATTAAACACAATGCAAAAGTCCAATGCTGCACGGATGGAAATCAAACGAGGAATAAGAAGGAGTCTGAGCTGCCAAATAATACATTTTTAAAACTTCAAGCTATTCCAAACAAGAGCTTCAATTCTCAAATGGGACAAATAATAAGAGAGTCTATTAATTCATTGACTATCACACAAGACAAATCCTCTTTGACGCATAAGAAATAATCCAATATGACAAATCCCTGCAACACAATATCTTCTTGAATTAATCACATTTGCAACATTTACAGATTTAATAAATGATGAAACCTCCAGGGATTCCTTGGCTTCAGAGGACTGAGAGGCTTCATCCACACTGTCTGGGATCCTCCACAGGGAGGCAGTCAAACACAGCAGTTCAGGCCTTTTTTCCTCCCGTCAGGCTTGAGTGGCGTGCTTAGGTTTGCTTTTCTTCCTACCGCAGAGCAGATCACAGAAGATTAGCCCTCGCTTGGCCTGTAATCACCCTTATCACACAAGAAAACGACAACAATAGCGGGAGTTTAATGGCAGGAGTAATAGTTGTGGAAGTCCTGCGTTGTGCTGCGGCACTGTGATGAATGACAGCCGCAATGCACCATGGTCTCAGGAGACTGCTGCTGCATGTTACCGTTTAAACCCATTTGTTCTGGTTGCAACTTTCCCCTGGGGTTGTTTCGCTGGAGGGAAGTGACTTGATTTGCATTTTTTTCTCAATGAAACAAAAAGTTTATGCTGTGGAGAAATTACATGTTTCTCTTCCAGGGTTGTGTTGTTGTGTTTTTTGTCCGCTGCTATACATGCTCTTTATTTTCTATCCAGAGTGACAACTATTTAAAGATACTCAAGTCAATTACTGGAAACTGTCTAAAATGTAAACGCGTGTAGACACATAACTTTGCTTCTTGGACTTTCTCCCACTTTGTCAAAACATAAAGTTCAGACTTAGTTTCTTTTGTGTTCACCGACTCTAGTTTTAATCTGAACATGAACAATAATCATATTGCATTGTATACGCTGAAAACCTGAACACATAGTTGATATAACACCCTGACTGTCTATTAAAGTGCACAAATTCCCCAGCATAACGAATGTGAAGGAAAATGTGTATGTGCTGTGCTCCACTTGCTGCAGGCAGAACGGACTAATCACAATCTGGTAGACAGCCACTGCATGCTTGGATTGGCATCAATTGACTGTTATTTCTGTGCATGTGGCTTTATGGGCATGCCTGTGTGTGCATGTGGGTGTGTGTATGCACCACTGTGTGTATTTTTTGTGTATATGCAGGGCTTCATTGTGTCTGATCGAGTACATGCATGCATTTGCATTACTTGATTGTACATGGACGTACACACGCGTACGCCTGCATGTGTGTACAGTTCCTGCCTGGATCTGCATGTGTGGTTCGCAATCATTACTTGAGTTTTGCATGAGTGTATGTACATTCTATGTATGGGCGTGTGTGTGTGTGTGTGTGTGTCCGCTTGGCTCAGAG
Organism: Salarias fasciatus; assembly: GCF_902148845.1. NCBI lineage: Eukaryota > Metazoa > Chordata > Actinopteri > Blenniiformes > Blenniidae > Salarias > Salarias fasciatus. The sequence continues at coordinate 9,701,897 of NC_043757.1, forward strand.
ATTTCAGTGTTTTTCGGTGAAGCTTTGGAATGCTTCACACTGAGACAGCTGCAGTCTAGACTGTCATTCTCGCGTCACTTTATCGCTTCAGGCCCAAAAGACAAATAAGCAGGAGCGCCCAGATATGCAACCTCATCTGATAAGAGAGGTGGTAAGAGGATCTACTCATGACTTCTCCAAACGACCATGAAAAGGCAGCTCTGATGTCTGATACAACAAGCTCTGTCACAAGACTTCTGCCCGGACGATGAGTGAAATGCATGAAATGCTGCTTCCACTGTATGAGCATTAAACATTCTATGCATTTGTCCGATTGTTGACAAAAAGCTGTTTTTTTTTCCTTGCAATAAAAAAAGGACATCAGGTAACTGCATGACTTAATTTGCACTGAAAGTGGAAGAATTGACACATTACAGGTGTTGAAGGAAAATCTTCAAAGAAAGAAGAAGCTGCAACAAACTGATTGATTTGATTCGACTGGAGAAAACTGTGAGAAACTTTCGAGAGCGGCCAGAGTAGGAAATGCCAGACCTAATGTCAGAGGGCTGCCCTGTCCTATTACAGCAAATCGAAGCAGAATGTGTCATTAGGTAATCAAGGGGCGAGTTCCTCCTCCGCTCACAGCGGCAGACAGAGGGCAGCCTCTGTCCCGGGCGCGCCGGCCTTCAAAGGGCCCCATTATACTTCACAGGAGGGTAAACAGTGGCTCCCAAAAATGACGGTCTCCAGAGTTTAAAGCAACATCGTTTATCACCCCTGCCAGCCTGCACAGGTGTGACCCCGTTCTCACAGTGTCAGCAGCAGTGCGGGCAAGTGGGAAACTGTACCTGTGTGTGTGTGTGTGTGCATGCATGCAATATACTGTATTTGCTCATATAGGTTACTCTTTTGTGGAAACAGACAGAGACAGTCCTGTGTTGTCTTCAAGCTCCTTCCTACTTGAGCAAAGTTGGTGAAGACGATGGATGGAATTCAGTGCATTTGAGGTTACATGGCTCTCAAACAGTTTCTTGTTTTGTTGAGTGGCCGCTGCTCTCCATGTCCGCAAGTCTTCTCCAAGTCCTTATTCCTGTTGTGTTTAGGACGGTTTGATGGTGTGCATGTGTCTTTGTGTGGGTCGGGGATACAGATTTCAAAAAAGTTCATCACAAACTCCCGAGTGTTTACTGAAATGTGACGCTGAACATGCCTGTTGGCTCTCTGTGTGTTTGTTTAATTTTGATATCTTGGATGATCTGCAGGTTTGGAAATGAGGATATGCTTTGTGAAAAAAAAATTCAAACAAAGGCTCAGAGAACTATTTCAAAGTCACAGCATGGCACAAGTTATTGTGTGAACAAGAACTTGGAAGAAATAGAGAGAAAAGAGAAGATCATTTCATAATTTTCCTCATATCCAGCATTTCCACTGTACCTGCTTCCATCTGTTGATTCATATTTTTTCTTGGCCTTGAGTAACTTTAACCTTGCAGTATGCACACAGTGAACATGAATGAACTGACGAATTAGAGCCACGCAAAAGCAAGTATTTTGTCTGGGAGATCAAACCTCTAAAATCCACACAACACATACAGTCTACAGTCAGTTGATGGGAGTGTTGTGTCTTTAATAAGCATCAACACCAAAAGCACAGACTTTTATGCATTGACACCTGGGAGCTGCCCGGTGCGGTTCTGCAGAGTCAGGCAGGGTTTTATGGGAGCACGATGCTTTTGGACGCCTGGCATTTACTTAAAGTTGTTTTATTGGATAAGTCTGATGATGGATCATCAATTAGCCCCGTGAGCCACATTCTGGAACTTTTACATTTTTTCTTGACAATTATGTCTAATTTACCCTTTGAAACAACTTTAAAATGTCATTTTTACTTAAAAAGAATCAAACTGCACGAAGAATCATTTTCCATAAAAATGACGGCTAAACCATGCAAAAGGTGTTTCCTGGCAGCGCTTCACATTCATCTTCCTCAGCCGAACTTTCCCAGATGGTTGGAGGGCTGCAGCAGCGATCCTACGGTCACAGTGCATTATCTGTCTGCATGTGCACTTTGACAAACGCACACCCCCAGCTCAGTTTAATTAACACAAGCCATGTGAACAGATCCCACCGGGGTCAAGGTGAATGAGGCGACGGAGCAGGTGGAAAATCAATGAGATGGGCTCACACGGGGCATATCGACCACTGGTCAAACACAAAGGCTATTGACTGACATGTTTACAGGGGAAGTGTGTTTAACAGTGCAGTTCACGTGTGGGCTGCACATTAGGGGGAAAAGCATGCCTGGTAATCTGTGGGGAGATTTCATAAACTAGTAGAACATTTTTATTTACCATCGCTGCTGTGGAAATGACCGTGTTTACTGCAGTGCAGAGCTCATTGCTCAACTAGAAGATTCTGGTTTGATTCTGGGTTGAGGGACTTTCGGGGTTTGGATTTTGGATGTAATTGCAATAGCAGCTGGGACAACACCAGTAAAATTATGTATATTTATTCATCAACAATCAGCTATGCTATTACTTTTATATTTATAAATAATAAATATCCATACTTGAAAGTTTCAGAGATATACAATACCTGCCACAGCTCCTGGTATGATTCCCCATAAACTGACCAACCTTCCGGGAATAAAAAGCTAGTGATGTAAAAATAGTGTCACTTTTTATCACTTTACTTTCTTCTTCACATCAAACATAACTGTAGCAAAAAAAAAAAAAATACCTGAACTCATCATGGTGGCCCTCGGCGTTTATAAGAGAGGACAGAGGATGAGGTGAGATGGAAGAGTGAAGCAATCAGGGGAGATCAAGCAAGGGAAAGAGACAGAGAGAGAAAGGCAGACAGACTCGGGAGTAGATTAAGTAGCCTTGAAAAGGCTGGCTTCCCCACACACACATATAAACCCCCTGTGAAAACACAAGCTAATTATTAAGAAAACAAAGGGAGAGCTGCAGCGACGTGCCAACGCACACAGATCCCCGGCAGAGTAATTGTGCGTAAGCTATTTGGGCTGAAAACAGCCCGATTTGGTGCTCTTCCTCAGCACAGCCAAGCAGAATGAACAACAGCTGTTCCATGGGAAGGGCTCTGAAAACAAGCTCAAGAAACCATCCTCTCTTCTTTATTTCTTTGGTCCTTTTGTTTATTCATTTATTTTTTTTCTGTGATTCAATGGAGCCTCACCATCGACGACAGTTAGCAGATCTTTTTTTGTTAATGTGCTTCAAAATGATGGAAAGTAAGTGTGCACTTCAGTGAGATTTCTGGTTCCTTCTCATGCATTAGTATGCTCATGCTAAAGCAGCAGAGGTCATTAGCAAAAAGCATTGTGCTATAAAGGGATGCTATCATCATCGCGGACGGCCAGGGCTCGTAAAAGCTTGGCTTGGTCGCCGTGTTCTCGCTGCCAGTGAGGCTCAGGACTTGGACGGAGGTTAGGAGGAGGTGAAAAAATCCTCACTGTTTTTGAAGAGGCCCTAAATGTTTCTGCGTCGCCTTCTTCCATGCGTGATTAAGTTATACAATCCAGGAGGCTTTTTTGTGTGTGTGTGTGTGTGTGTGTGTGTGTGTGTGTGTGTGTGTGTCCCCTGTGTTTTTTTCAATCTCTATGCAAAATCGAAATGATCTCTGTCCGACACAGCTGAGCGTATTGCTTCCAATCTCGCTCCGCGTTTTTAGGTTTTGAGCGAAGTGTTGCTGGGAATTTGATAATGCTCGGCAGCGCGGCCGCCGCCTTGGTGGAGAGCCATGTTTTGAATTGGTTCTGAGGCTGCAGCATGAAGCGCCAAGAGCGTGGTTCCATTCGATTTCTGAAGGAGTCAAAACAAGTGATGTCAGCTCATGAGAAACGACGCTAAAAGAGAGTCAAAGACTCATTGTTATTACTAGCGTGCGTGTGCTCGCTTTGAGTCAGCTCGGCCGGGAGAAATTAGTTTCGGCGGCGTCTGTTACGCGCGCGCCGCTTTCTGTTTTCTCTAGAAATCCCTTGTTTTTATCTGCCAGTGTGTCTGTCGCTGCGAAGCACTGAGCGGCCAACCCATTCGTCCAAAAAAAAAAAAAAAAAAAAAAAAAAAAACGCTTGTAAAGGAATTTCACACAACTTGACTTGACAGTGAATGACGACGACGCGAGGCGCTAATACTGTATCAGGAGGTCATCGGTGGGCGGCTGCAGCTACGTTTCACGTTACAGTTCTGCTTGTGTGACTGTCGGCTTCTCTTTCTTTCCTCTAAGCGCAGCAGTTAACTCCTGTCCGTGTGTGTGTGTGTGTGTGTGTGTGTGTGTGTGTGTGTATGTATGTGTGTGTAAGAAGGCTTGCTATCACACAGCTGCTGATGAACAGCTATGCTAAGTGCACTAATGCGCCGTGTTTTCAGAGGCTTGCAATCTCCAGACACACCGCATTCCTCCCAAACATGCTCTGTTGGTTTAAGTCACCATGAACACACACACGCACACACACATACACACACACACAGTTACACACGTAATCCTGCAAGTAGGTCCACACACACTCCAACACACAAAGATAAACACATGCACATTTAGTATGCACACAAGGAAAAAAAGTCCCACATTTATTTGACAAACATTTCCACATTTTCATTCATGCGCACACATAAACACTCTCAAACAAGCACATATTCTGGGCCCCATGTACCTCTGATTATATGAGCTATGGCAACAATTAGATATAATAGCCAAAGATAATAACGGCAATTTTTATACTTACGGGAATGATTAAACGCCGGCGAAATATGCAGTGAATTATGCTTTAAGTAGCATGTGGTGATTTGTTTGTGTGTTTTATTCGAACATGTGTTTTCTTTGTCATTTCAAGTATCCTTCCAAGAGACAAAGCCTGATGATTACACTCGGCTTTTATGGATGGATAAAAGTTGTTTTCCATAAACTTTTGCTAATTATGTGTAAATCAAGACAGGCGAAAGCTCCGAAGCTCCCGATACATAAAACTTTATGGAGCCATTCTGTAAAGTTGTTCACGCTGATTTAGCTTCCAATTTATTTAAGCACTTTTCATCAATTATCCAAAGAAAAATCAAATTAAACTGCGGATAAACCAAAAAAGGCACATAAAGTAAAGTGAAACAAAATCACAGATTGCTCATTTTGGGATTTAAAGCCTTTGAATGGTTTATGTTTATCTTTTAAATGAAGAAAACACAAAGACATTTTCTCTTTTGCAACAAATAATGAGGCCGATTAGTCCTGACAGTGAAAGCACCTGCTAAAAAAAAAATAAAAGAAGAAGGAATTAGCACAGATCAACCTTCATAATGCAGAAAAAAAAAAAACCTTGTGCAATCTATGCTCCAGATAATCCACCTCTTTATATGACGTTACCTGCTATAATCCTCAGTCTGTTGTTTTTTTGGAGCTGAGTGTGACGTGATACTTTCAAAAGGCTGATTCTTGAGTAAAGTATGTCAGGCAAACCCCTCCGCCATGCTCCAAGGCCCGCCAAAGGAGAGAGGCTTAATAATTTATGGACGGAGGGTGTGAGACCACCCAAAGGAAGGGGCCCCTCACAGCTGCTTACCGCACACCTGTACATTTGTTAATATATATTTTGAAACACAGACACACACACACACACACACACAGTAGTAGCTGACACCAGTATCTTGTCGCCACTCTTGACAGATTGCAGCAACATTCACAAAAATGCAGTTTTCTTCTCGGTGTGGTTAATAGTCTGGGACTGATGCCACAATTAAAGACTGTGCAGCAGTATATGATGAAAATAGAGTTAAAAATCACTGAGGAACTGGAAAAGAGTGGGGAGCAGATTGGGATCAATGGGATTGCTTGTTGTTTTGTCCAAAAGGCATTTTTTTCTTTCTGTGGGAAAATCTCTCAAACCATATAGTCCTCATGTTTTTGGGCCGTGGGAGAAAACCTGAAGTAGCTGAAGACCATCCCATGTATGCACATGCAAACTGCACACAGAACACCCAACCCCAGACTGAACCTCTACAACACCATTCACCCTGAAGGGGTTTATGAGAACGCGAGATTAATTAGTGTAAGTCATTGCCACGATATGGCAGAGTTGTGCTTGAGGTACAATAAGAGAACATCAGTATACTGTTAAAAAAAAACAAAAAACAAAACAGCACCAACACTATCTATGCTTTTGTCCCTCTGTGCTGAACTGCGCTGAAAACTGAACACAGGGTGGTTGCCTCTGTCTTTTATTGAAACTTTAGACTGTAGAGCCTGATAACTAGCAACAGAGTGAGAATGAAGATGTCTCCTCAATGAGAATATCCCTACTTTGAATCTGGATGGGAGCCTTTCTGTGTGGAGTTTGCATGTTCTCCCTGTGTGTGCACGTTCACTTTCACTCTGGTGTTCTCCCACGCAGGTCGGTCTCTCTGTGATGGACTGGAAACCTCAAAGGCTGCATTTCTAGCACACACCAAAAATCTCACAAAGAAACCCTTCAACTTCAGTGAAACAGGAACTCATTTTCGGGTTTCATGACTCATTCCTGCGGCACTCGGTTTGAATCCCATTCCTACACATTTACCCAAATAAGGCGCTGCCGAGCAGAATTGCCACGTAAACCCGAAGAACTGAAACACCTGTTGTTTGTGACTGCACCTTCGCTTTTCCTGCGATGGCACGCTGGAGCAGCTTCTCTGAAACGATGTGCTGCTTTATAAGAAAAAAGAACATTCCCTTATAGTACACATGACACACAATCCCACTGAAGCTGATGCTAAAGAATAAAAGCCTTGTACAGGATTGTCTTGGCTGAACTTTTATTCTTGGCTTAGGTCTGCAGGATTTCTTTTTTTTTTTTTCTCTCTCAAAATGTTTGAACTCAAACATTGTAGTTGTGAGTGGGGCCGGGGCTGGCTGACCGATGTCTGTTATAAAAAAAAAAAAAAAAACATGTTATCCATTACAAGTTGTAACTTAGCACCAGGCTCACACCTGCAGTCTACTTACTGTAGCAGGGATTCAAAGAACATGCTTGAATAGTCCTGTGATCTGTAAGCCTATAACACACGAGCGGGCTGGTAGATATGCTCATGCTCACATTTCAGCCTGGCACGCACGTTACCGCGGCGCGAGCGGATCGAGGGAGGCTTCTGAAGGCTGAGCCTGCTGTACAGCGCAGAGCTCTGCTGGCCCGCGCTCATCTCTGTGCTGTGGAATCCAATCGCTCGGGCGGTGATGGACTCCCCAGACAGTTCACCTGCTTCTTTTCATGCCGGGTGGTTTCCTGTAGACGAGGGATCATATCTGCTGGGAGAGGGACGGGGATTAACTTTTCCAAATGAAAAGAGAGGGACTGGCAGGTTGGACAACTCTTTTCTTCAAAGAAAAAAAAAAAAACAGCTCATTTTGGCTTCAGGCACCCTTTTTATCCTCCTATCGTCTTTTTTTCCCGACTGTTTCCATCTCCTGTCTCTCAGGAATACAGTGAATTAGGGTGGAGGAAAAAAAAAATCAAACATGTAATTGGAGGGATTTTCAGTCTGAGCATGCAGGCGTGAGGAGACGTTACCTGTATGTGTGTTTCTTGCACGAGATTATATGCAACTCTAATCTTCCGTGTGATAATCGACTTGTCCAGGGTGTACACAGGTGACGAACAACCACTGCTTCATGCTCTGAAGGTCCCTGAAATACAAGCAGGGTGTGATCTGAGAGTCAAGCAGAAGCTGAGGATGTTTTTAGCTCCTTCATAGGATTCAAACTATGGGAGAACAGACTCACTGCGGCTTCTCCTGAAATAGTTAAAGCTTCTACCCATCACTTGTCAAAAAATGACATTGATTTAGAAATTAGTCACTGAAAATTAAATCTTTCATTTTAAACACACATCAGCTCAGCAGCACTCAGACTATTTTTTTCAATTTGAAAAATGTATTTTCAGCTACTTTTCAATTCAATTCACTGTAGAGAAAAACCTTCATTCAGAGCTCATTTCTCAGACCAATAATAAAGTTTTTAAAAATGATTTGGTAACAGATACAAAGATAAAGCAGATAAAACGTTTTGACCGAGAAAAATGCAAACAAAAAGGCGAGATATAAACTGATTGAAATAACACAGTAATGTGAGTAATGTGATTTCTTACCTTCATCCTTGTGTGTAAGCTGTGTGTGTGTGTGTGTGTGTGTGTGTGTGTGTGTGTGTGTGTGTGTAGGTATGCTATGTGTGTATCTGTACAAGCTCTTCTGTGTCCTGGAGGTAAAGGTCCTCGGCTCCTTTGATCCTTTAAGAGCCCGGTGAGATAGGGAGCTGTAATATCTGCCAGTCTTGTTCTGTTAAAGGTCACCGGGGAGGTGGAGGTGGAGGTGGAGGTGGAGGAGCAGGGACGGAGCAGGCCTGTTGTTTCCTGTGGGCCAGACTTCACCCTATACAGCATGTCTGCTTCTCTTTTACAGCTCCGCCACGACTGCTGCGCCCCGACGCCCGAGGTGGCGCACCGGGGGAAACATGTCGGCGCTCTGTAGTGCCTCCGGATCCGGGTTACGGAGTGATGAATCAAAGGAATGGGTTTGTGAACTGTGGGGTTTGTTTATAGCTCTTCAGCTCACCCGTCCTCCACTCCAACCTCTGGCTCTCAATATCTCATTACAATAAAGCCATCTTCTGTGGCTGTTCTCTGCTGGCAGGGAGGGGAGCTTTTGTGCAACTTCAGGTATTTCTTTACCTCCAACCCCCGTCGGATATAAATGTCAGTACAATCTGTCGCTTTTCAGGGTGAAATGAAACAGCTGTAGTCTGCAAACAAGTAACATATCAGGAGTAACTCTCTTACTTCCACTCAATAAAACCTTAAATCACCATTTACAATCAAAGAAACCGGATTGATATTTTAATTTAAAATGTTTGATGATGCTCAATAGCGAACCATTTCAAATAGTTTTGAAAACGTCTGAATGAAAACTCTTCACCTGTGTTGCTTCCTTCTGGCTCAGATCCAGCAGGCCAGTCCAAGCTTCCTCCTCTTATTGAATTTCATCCATAGCCACAATAGACCGGCTGCTACCTGGAGGGCTCCGGCGAACCCGTTCGTCTTTCCTTCAGTGACTCACGCAGTCTTTCTGTGTCTCGCTTCAACGTCATCAGTCCGTCTACCCACTTGGGTGGATTTCCATCTCTGGATCTGCCTCCCTCCAAGAAGCAAGACAGTGAAATGAATGATCTGAAACTGTAAGAGTTGTAATCTATTACTACGGATGTGTGGAAACACTGCAGCCACTTAATGCTTTTTGTCACTGCTAGCTGGTGAACATAAGCATATTAGAACTATTTCAGCCTTATTTTACTACCAGGCCGCTCTTATCAGGACCCATTTTAAGATTTACTGGCTTTCATCCAGTCCTTTCATGGTGTTCTCCCCAAGCTGCTACACCAACACAAGCTTGCCTTTCCCCTCATCGTGTTCTCTATTTTAAGTCCTAATGCTCACCTTGTTTTCTTGGCTTTTAACATCGAGTGAGACGCTGATTTTATGCGTCAGCTCTGTGTTTTAATGTGATTTGTCTGCAGCACTTTGGCTCTCTGTGGTTGTTTTAACATGCTTTATAAATAGGGAAAACTACAGGAGTGGAATTGAACATAATTCTGATGAAAACATTGTTTCATATAACATTTCATATGAAACATTAACAATATTGATGGTTCAAGTTATGTTTTTACAAAAAAATGTGAAAATATTCTTCATATATTTGACCTTTTGGTGTTGACACCATGTTCATGCTGCTCCATCTTGATTGACTGGCTTAAATGTTACCTCTGAAACAAACTGAATTAGATTCTCCTGTACTAGATCATAATTTATATGGTCTGGATTTGATTATAATTTGCTTGTTTGTGTATGCTTGCATAAGGCATAAGTTATTAGTGAGCGTATCTGTGTATTTCACATACACTTAATGTGATTAACACCACTGCAATTCCAAAATTGACATCACGGTTTGTCTTACATTCGCCCTTTCACTCACATATAGAAGGGAGTTTATTTTCTCTGCTGCGCTCAAATTAATAATGAATTGGCTGATCTGAAGTGCAACCGCAACTTTGTTGTGAAGTGTAATATTTCCGCCCACTTCATCTCACAGATAAACACATATTCCTCAGGACAAACCTCGTCCACAGGAGGTTCCAGTCTTTAAAAATAGCAAGAAAAGAAATATTTTGTAAAAAAAAACAACAAAAATACAGTTAAAAAAAGACATTTTCAATCTGTACTCAGATCATTTTATACAATAATTAATGTGATAAAGAATGTGATCTCTGAACCTTAAATGACTTTAACACCCTTGAGAAAATTGGTTTCTGTCACTTAACAGTCTAAATTGCAGACAGAAAATGTTCCCCACTAACACAAATAGTTGATCAACACAACGCTTGTTTCTGAATATACAGAAATTTGATTCATCTGCCTTGAAATGAATGCATCTACTAATATTGTTGGTCAATTGTAAATCCCTGAATGCTCTTCCTGTGTTTTTTGCCTGTTTTTAATAGTATTTGAACATGTTTATTGTGCAGCGTCCCGTCATTAACCCCCATGTTCATTACAGTCCACTGCAGCGTGAACAGCATCAGTGAAACTAACTGGTCAAGCCTTGACCGCTTTAATTTTTGTGTAACATCTCTGTATCTCGGTTCTTCAAAACAATAATTAAAAAGTCTTAAATAAGAGCGCTGTCAGCCATGTCAGCAGCTATTAATATTACAAGTATTATAGCGCGCTCTGGGTATTATTAGCTTGGTGATAGATGTATCATTTAAGCAACAAAGCATGCGTGCATGTGTTCATGCACAGGGATAGATCTGGGAACTCTTTACCGGCAACACGTCTTATTGAAATCTATCTCCTCCCGTCTCCTGCTTCTTCACAGGAAGCTGTCATCTGCCTCTTTGATGCTAACTAATGATGGACTGAGCAACTTGCCATAACCCTGCCAAATATGACTCCCCGAGCCTCCAGTTCCACACTCTATATGGCGTCCCCATTCGCCACGGTCCGCCTGTTTCTGCTCCGTAAGCATGCAAACACTGCGAGCTGCCTGCAACTGCTCATGTTTAGCAAGAAACTTCTTCCTTCTTTGTCACATTTAAGATGAAGATCTGCTTTTAAAAAAGTATGTATTTCCTCCTCCGGTCATCAAGTTCAAACCAGTCATACACGTTCATGCACCAATTCAGTTTCTCCAGTGAAACGTGTCACAACACACCAAGGGTGAACACACACTTTTATTAGGTCTCAGAATTAAAAGTTTTGAGATCGCCGTTATTGCTCGGCCATAGTTGTTTGCATGAGATATGTTTTAATCAGGGACTGTTTGATGTTGTTCACACATATCATCATTATGTGTGTGTATGTGTGTGCGTGTGTGTATGAGTTCAGTCGTTAAATATTCATCAGAGAGCGTCATTGTTTTTGGAGGACTACATATGGGGTAATTAGAGCAATAGTTTATATCTACATAAACAACTGCCTTCTGGTGCAGAGGGACTCGTTTTTAATGTCAAACAGACAGGGACAGAGGCTTTGTGGATGTGTGTGACTCCGTGTGTGTGTGTGTGTGTGTGTGTGTGTGTGTGTGTGTGTGTGTGTGTGTGTGTGTGTGTGTGTGTGTGTGTGTGTATATCTTTTTGCATGCTTGTCAGTTAGAGTCAGATGAATGTATGCGCTGTATGCATGCACATGCTTGCGTTTGTAATGCGAAACAGGCAATGTCAGCATAAGCATTTATGTGTGTGTGTGTGTGTGTGTGTGTGTGTGTGTGTGTGTTTGAGAGGGTGGGAGGGGGGGGCAGTGGGGGTGCCATGTTAAATGTGAAACAGACAGTGGCAATGCCTCGGTGGCACCGAGAGAAAGGCATGACCGTCCAAACTGCCCCCCAGAGAGCGGGGGAATCCGGCTGCTGCCACCAGGCCCTGGCTGCGCGGCGCAGCAGTGCAGCTGCAGGACATATGAAAGGTCAGCCCATACACTGGTGTCAGTGAAATACCAGTTGAATTTGTAACACCGAAGAGCGCACAGGATAAATGATTTTCCTCCTGCCAGCCGTGAGGTTACATGCCTCAAATTCACTCTTCTATTTTTAAAACAACAACAAAAAAAATCCTTTTCTTGTTTGCTTCGTCACAAAGGGAGGACATCCATTGTTTTAATTTTGCATGCAGGGTCGTAGTTTGAGGGAACTCTTACTTCAAATCCAAGGTTTTAGGATTTGGTAGTGTGTGTGTGTGTGTGTGTGTGTGTGTGTGTGTGTGTGTGTGTGTGTGTCATGAATCATGAATGCATTGACATTTACCTTTGCCTTCAAGTCCACAAACACCTCCCAAGGCCTTTTCATCAGTTGCCACTGCATTGCAGGACACAGAGTACAAACCTACTGTACCATTCCTTCCTTGGGAAAATCCCACCGCAGCAGCACTGGGTTTATAACTGGCTTGCAGTGAGTTTAAAGAAAAATAAAGATTCGTACACAATAGGCAGAATCTGTGTCTCTACGCATCATCAGTCTTGAGCGCCTGATTTGTTTATAGGTGGCAACTTGACCCCTTTAAATTTAGATTAAAACTGGAAAAGTGAGCAAAAGAGAAGGAAGGGAGAATTGTTGCAGTTTGCACAATAAATCAGATAAACAGTGGAGTTTTTTATTTTGTCATAAAAGTCGACGGCAATGCAGTCTTGGGGCGAATGCATGCAGTTCGTCTTTTTTATTATGTTGCCTAATTCTCTTTCTTGCTCCCCTGCTCCCTACAGTTTTATGCTCTCACAATTATTTCATTTGCTACTTGGACTGCCTCGGTGTTCTTGTTGTGGCCTCCTGACTTAAACTCTCCAACATCAGCCCACAGAAATGAAAATAATATGTTGGAGGCAGCGACATAAACATAATGGGAAAAACTGACAGAGTTCCAGATTTCATTTTTAATAGGCAATCAAATGATCTGGCGTAGAGCAAGTGGGCTCTTTTAAAGGTTCCTGTTGGAGTTCATGTTTTGGTTTTGCCACATATTTGTTGAGTGAGTCTAAGCTGCAGACATTCACCCCCTGGAGGCAAAACAGCACTGATAAAGCTGCTTCACAGATGGTCAGAGTTAGTTTATGGCTTGTCAGGGTTAGCAAGTGGAAAAAAATATCAATGATCAGTAAGGAGGTTTGTCAGAAAGCAATTTATAACTAAGGTACAGTTGGACTGATATAAAGACTGCAGTAATGCAAAATAAAGAGACATAAAATTATATCCGTCTTCAACGAATACAAAGAAAAGTGTAATTCCTTGTGTTTTTGATGGAAATTTTACAATAAAACACAGTAAACGAGATCATTTCAGAGTGTTGGAGGGACTCTTTATCTCTCTGTTCTGTCATTCCATCTCCTCATGAGCAGGTGAGCAGAAGTTTCCTCTCTAAAGAGCCCCGGGCAGACCGGCTTCACCCAGAGTCAGACCAGGGCGAGCCCACGGCCAGCGGACGCCAGGGGACGAGCGATAAGAGGTGAGGCAATCTGAGGAGCTAATCTGAGGAAAGCAGGAGAGAAAAACTCAGTCTGCGGTAGTTTGGTTTATCTTGAATCAAATCAGAACGTAATCTACCCATTAACAGGGATCACCTCTGCAAATCATCACAACTGTATAGATGACGAGACGAAATGTAACTTCTATTTGGGAATATGCAACAGTGATTAGTGTAAAAAAGATAATCCAGCGCGGTCTCTAAACTTCTTTTTCTTTCGAGTGACTATAATATGTTCAGCATTAAATATGAAATTTATGTTCTACATCTTAGTAAATGAGTGAAAAATCCTCGCTGCCTCCATGCTCTCGTTGCCACTCTGCACCTCTTCTCACACGCACATTGACCCCACCCCCGGTTCCGGTGATGATCCAAGCAAATGGTTCTCATGCCGGGGAAACACAAGCCTTCACCAGCCGGTCACCCAACCACCAATCAGCTCATCTGCCCTTTCACATCCACACACACACGCAGCATGCACACGTACACACAGGCGTGTTTCCATCACGCAGGAGGACATGACGTCGGCTCCTGGACGCACATCTCCACAGCGGGCGGGCAGAACTCACCGTGTGTTTGTCCTCGGCACGTGCAGAAATGCAGCCGATTTAGCAGGGATTCACCTTCACAGCAGAATAACACACTTTCTGAGAGCTCTGTGCCGACTTTCCAGGAGAGCAGAGGCCACGGGGGAAGTGGAGCAACAACCACCACGCTGCAGCATTCAAACCTTTGGGACCTCATTATTTATAATAACACTGCATTGTAAATATATGAGTTCTAAATAGGGATTTGGTTTTTGGTTTAGTTTCTCCACCTCAAAACTGAAAAATTCAATTGAATAAAACCAGCAGCAATGTAAATTTTAGAATAGCGGCATGTTTTTGTTTTGTTTTTTTTTCCCAGGCGTGTCAACTATTGTCACCCTTGACTCTAAATCATAGGACAGTAATACTAAAGGATGAGTGTGCCAGTAAACAATTTTTATGTCTGAGGGATTTTGTTGTGCAATCTTCTTTCTGTGGAAAAGGGACAGAAATAAATAACACCTATTGGTGCTGAAATGTTTACAGTCCGACGACAAAAAGAATTTTAATGTCAAAAGTCACATTTGGGCCATAATAATTAAAAGTAAGGACCTGTCCCTAGATCAACCATTTGAGACTTTCATTCACTTTATACTGGGCGATATATTGCAGATAGAACTCATAGTGGGAATAAAGAGGAGTCGGGACATATAATTCACAACACAAGTGCAACAGCAGTGCCCATAAAGCCACTCCAATTTCCTCTGCTTGTGTCTGTCGGCCTCTTGAATGTTGTACTTCAGTTTTAGAATTACTTAAAATGCCAAATACAATAAAAATCCCAGAATTGCCTTCGCTCCACAGGACCAAGCTGTACACGCTGTGTAGGGGAAAAGCTACTTTGCCTTCGTATGAAGTTTCACGTCGGTGAACTGCACCATAAATTTCCCTGGCTGCTTTCCTCTTCATCCTGAAACTCTGTTTTGACTGAGCAAAACAATGGGTGAAATTCAAGCATCACATAAGTCACATAAAACCTCAGAGCTGGTCGTTCCTGCGTTGCTCTTCTCTCTGTTTTGGGTCCAAGTCTGACCAGAATTCTGGGTCTGATTTCAATCTCCAGATACTTCTGCAGTGTCCAGGGCTCTCAGTGTCAGGGGGGGGAAAAAAAGCCAAACGCTGTACAAAAAAAAAAATAATAATAAAAAGAAACAACATTGCAAGACGTAATCAGATATGCCATATGACATTTTCTTCTTCCGAACTCAGAGTGCACTCTCTCTTTCTCACACACACACACACATGACTGAGGACGCAACCACATGCCTCAGTACTCTCACATAAAGCACACACAGACACACACATGCACAGGAACACACAGTTGCGTTCACTGTCTGCCCGGCAGAAAGCCGGAGCTCTTTCCCCGCAGACAATCCTTCACTGTTTCCTCCAGTCTCCTAATTGGCTTTACTGAGACCCAGCCCACAGACTTGAGTCAGAAACAATTAAAAAGTCCATTTATATCCCCGCAGCGAGCACACAGGCTCCCACAGTGGGTGACTACACACATCAGCCCTCATCATCTGTGTGTGATTTTACTGCAGGCTGTTTTCAATATTTATTTGAACGTGGCCAGACATGAAAGGTTCGTGGACAGAGCAGCGAAGGGGGAAAAAAAAAAAAAGAAAGAAAAGAAGCTCTTTTTGATCAAACAAATAATCCGTAGCTCGTCCAAAAGGGCCTTTTAAATAAATATCAGATTCAGAAAATATTAGCTTTCTAAGTGGCCTGTTTATTGTTTGAGATTTCTGAGGCTTAAACTGATTAAGAAAACACTTTTGCTTTTAGTCGCCCTCAGTGAATCAAAAGCCCTGGGATTTCAAAAAGAAGCCCGACAGAGTTATTAACCAAATTTCACAAATAAACAATCTCCATCCTCTTTCCCACTGAACCGGCCCTGCCCTGCATGATACTGACACTTTTCACCTTTAAGCTCTCACAGCCAATACTAAAACGTACCGCACATGTATAAATTATGGCCGACTACAGGAAAATAACTTGCAAATCTCAGTTTTGCCCATGTAACCAGAACCAGGAGACGTTTGTAGATTTTTATCTGAGTCCATTTGGTTTTTATTTCCACCGTGGGCAGCAGTGTCCTGCTGTAGCGACAGGAATGGATCTAAAATAAGAAGTGGCATCATTTGTATCAGATATTCAGGATTAAGCTGTCAGCGATACAGCAGCGATAGCAATCAGAGTCTTTGCTGAGCTTTCTCAGCCCGGTGTTGTCACTTTGCAAAATGCAACTTGATGCACTGGGGTACACTGAAGGGCTTTCGCTGTCGGAAGACACCAGATCATACATTATATCGAAAAATTTCAACACAAATGACATCGAAGAAGACGTTTTCTTGACTTCAGTGCTTTCACTGAGGTATTGAACTACTTTTATAGGATTTGTAAGTCCTTTAGGACTCACTTTCAACTACTTTGGCTTCACAAGACTCTGTCAAAATAACTGTGCAGTGAGTGAAGGAACAT
Organism: Salarias fasciatus; assembly: GCF_902148845.1. Lineage (NCBI taxonomy): Eukaryota > Metazoa > Chordata > Actinopteri > Blenniiformes > Blenniidae > Salarias > Salarias fasciatus. Next base: position 9,718,491 of record NC_043757.1, read on the forward strand.
ACACGGAGATGGAAATGGCTGGAGTGTGTGTGTTGCAGCTGTGTGTCTGTGTGTGTAATATATGAGGTGTTTGTGTAGATGAGCCCTGCGTGCCAGGAGCAGCAGCAGGTGCAGTGCATCTCTGGAGTGCCGCGCCGCAGTATGTGCCGGGTCGCCGGGCGAGCGGGATCCTTCCCCCTCATCAGCTCAGCTTTCTCCACCTCTCCTCCCCGTCGATATAAATAAAAACAGACAACTCACCGCAAAGCAGCCGGGGTCCTCTCCGCAGCAGGAGGGAGGTTTTTTGGGCGAGGGGCTGCGAGGCGTTTACGAGGCAGCGGTCTGACATTCGCAGTGGTTATCCAAGGACACTTGGAGCAAACGGGAGTCGTTCTGAACAGACAAGAGAGACATCATGATAGGTGGTGACATCTTTTTTTTAACGGCCATTTCAGAAAAACTTTACAATATGAAGAAGATAGACTGAAAAAAACAACAACAACAACAACAGGTATTATTCAGTGGCGGCAGCTCAATCAGCGATACAGTTAGAGAAGCTGATCTGGGATCAGAAGCTCAGCTGACGCCACTGCAGGTCCCTGAAGCAAGACCCTTGACCTCGAGCACCGTGGCACCCCAGCACTCCTGGAAAATAAGATGAGTTAAAAGCAGAGGGGGAAAAAAATCCAAGAGGGATCAATAAATCATACAAAACAATACAACAAAAATACAAACTCAAACGTGTGTGCTGCTACCGAGTGAAATAAAGGGTTGGATGCATTGAATACATTACTAAGTAACTAAGTCTATAATGATGATAATCACGGTCATAGGGGTAAATAGAAAAAAAAAATCCTCGTAAAAATGGATTGTGATTCAACACCATTATAAATGAACTGCTGTCAGTAAATGTCAAGATTTCTCACGTCTTGTTATTTTGTGATTCTGACACAGTTTTGTTTTTTGCTGTGACTTTCCCTCCTTGTTTCTGATTATCCTGATGTGTTTCACCTGTGTCTGAGTGCGATCGTCTCGCCTGGTGGCTGCAGTATTTATTGGGAATCTTCTGTGTGTTCTGCTTCTTGGTTCATCTGTTTCTCTGTTCTGTAGTCTCTGATCTGTTCTAAGGACTTTCTGATTTTGATTTTTTAGATTTTGTATTTATTTTTTTTCATGCTCTGAATCAAATGAGCTCTTGCTTCCCCAGTGTCGTTGTCTGGCTTCCTGAGTCCTCCTCTGAGCAAACCAAAGCATTAAAAGTGAATGTTTTGTGAACAAAAATGCAATTTTGAAAGATTGGCAAATACATAAAAGAGCAAAAAGCCTGGTTCAAGTGAAAAGGTCTAACACAGACAGGGTTCCTGAGACATGCAACTATACAGTCCAGCACACAGATCTGTGTTTTAGTGCGACAGGGCAATCAGCTCAGAGAAAAAAATTTGGCCTTGAACAAAAAATACATTCGAGCTTGTGGTTGAAAATTTAAGATTTATATAATTTTTTTTCCCCCCAATTTGATTGAATCACATCAACATGAAGGTCTGGATAGTATTTAAAGCCATCAGGGGACCTGCACAGCATAAATCCATTAAATAGGCAGCGTTAATGTCAAGTACTCATCAAATTATCATCATGGTCTATAAAAGAGAATTTGAGTTTTCAGCTCATTTTCATAAGCCAGCTCATCTGACTAACACACTGGGTGTCCTTCGTCTTCTTTTTTCAGGCATTTTTGCATCACATGTTGCCACACCGTATCATCCTCCAGTACTCACTTTTTTTTAATTTCATGTTCTCATAACATATGACAAAAGTCAAACAGTTGACCAAGGCCCTGCCATCGCTAAATCAACACTTTTTGGTTTATTACATCTCCTCTTTTGATATAGAGGAATCAAACTATTAAATCACCAAAAACATTGCAGCTCGTTTTCAGTGGAACCAGCTGCTTAATGTTTATTTATTTTTATGTGCAGCAGAGTACTTTTTTTCATATAAGAAATATTGTGTTCTTTCATCGCTCGGATCACAGAAACTCCTCTGGAAGGGGGGGAGCACTTTCCCTCCCACTAAACTTTAGATCACTGACACCGGTTGGCTGAAGAAAGTACTTTTTGTGTGCTAAAAAATGAGCTTTGAAGAAATGAAGACATCCCGCTTTGCCTGTGGGAGTCCAGTTATGGACTGTTTGAGAGCAGCAAAATCCCCATCCCGCCGTCTTCCATCCCACATACGTCTCGGCCCATCGCCATTCCTCCCGTTCGCTGCTCCCCCACCCCCACGCCTCCTCGCCTCACGCCGTAACGGATCACATGTCTGCGCTCGGCTCTTCCTGTCCGCGGTGAATCATGGGGCTGAAGTCAAGGATGGACTTCGGGGGTAGGTGGGAACTCCGGCAAGCCGAGGGGGAAACTCCGGAGATTGTGTTACCGTGTCCTCCGCTCCAGATATGATGTAGTGGGTGTGAGTGCGGGCGCACGGTGGGGCCTTTCAGTGTCCCACATGTTCGCCGCTGGGCGAGGTTAATGCGGAAACATGGGATGAACCTGTGGTGAAAGGGAGGATGAAACCAGAGGGTGATGCTGGAAGGACTCAAGAGGGTGACCATATATCTCACAGACTGCGCTGACCTCCACTCGTTTCGTGTACGTGACCCTTATATACTCCCATTTTCTTTTGGATGGTGCATTTTTCCCTCCACAAAGACATATTTGCTCCAGTAGCAAACGTCATATCTCACCTTTACAGAGCAAATGTTGCAAAAAGAGTGAACTGCAGCATCTAATGTCCTAGCAACTCGTCATGTCACGGTTGTTTTCTCTGTCTGTGTGCTCTCGGTTGTGTCAGTTGTGGCTGCCTGTGGTTGTCTGGGACGGCAGGACTCTGTTGGCCCCATGCCGTCTTTGGCTTGGGCTCTCGTACATGTCAAGCTCAAAGCTAGATGCAGCGGCAGATTTGTTGGGAGGCTGTAAAATACTATTACGGTGGAGTGAGGACAGCGCTGAAAGCACAGCATAGCTGTAGTTCATCGACTAACATCTTAACTCCCCTTTTTCATCCCTGTAAATCAGGCTAGTCAGGGGCTTAAGTGCTCGACACTGCCAAGGGACACACCATTCAGACATTGTTGAGGAGGTGGGGGAGATGACTGAGCGAGCTGAGAAGACGGAGTTGTTCCACTGCCCGGTGCAATAAGAAATCTCCTCAGTTTTCCACAGGAACGCTGTGCTGTGTTTGTAGAATGTCATGGCAGCAAGTCTTAACCTCTGACAGAGAACAAACAATAGAGCTAATTCCAGTTTTTTAAAAAAAAAATCATAAAGAGTTTCTAACTTTAACTGAACTGAAAGCGGAAATTTAAATGTCGAGTTTTGATTTTTTTTCTTCACTTTTCTAAATACCAGACCAGCAATACATTTCAGTTAATTCCATTATTGTTTTTTTCATGTTCTGTTTATATCCATCCGTCCGTCCATCATATCTTTCATACAGCTTTAATCAGTCTGTCTTTATTGAAATTCTCTTTTTTTCCAATGCTTATATTAAAACTTTATGTGGCACCTAAAAACTGAATTATTGGATTAATCGGACTAAAAACAAGATTTTAAAAGTACACAGAAAATGTTAGCTTGACTGAAATCAAACTTTTCAAAGTCTGATCAATGGTACATGCACAGTTGGAGTCTGCTGGAGTTGTAGTATGAGAGAAGCAGCCAGCAACAAGAAATATCACATTTTTTAAGATTGTAAAGGTAGAGTATCCTGGAAATGTAGTAACATTATAAATTGGGTTTGTCCTGTAAATTTGTTTTTATCATAAGTACATGCACGCCATTCCAAACGTAGTGAAACAGTAAGGCTAATCCCTTTAGTTTTTTGGGCGTTGTGGCCAGTAGACATTACCCAATAAAAAAAATAAAATTAAAAAAAAATCAAAGAAAATCTTTCAAATCATGAACCAAAAAAAACTTGTTCATAGAGTGACACTATAATCTTGTTCCAGAGCAGTATTTTTAGAGTACACTATAAACTACATTGACACTTTCTATACTTTAAGGTTTTAGTTATGAAATCACAAAACAACCACATATGTGCTCATCTCATGCTCCAACGCCCGTCCTATCTGCTCATCTTAATTTGACGTCCTGCCATGCTCTCTTCTGGAGTGGTTTACCTCCGAATCATCCCCCTTCATAAAAGTTGTCTGTTTCCTCGCTCGGACTTAATGAAACTTGCCACGTTTCTTCCCAACTTCAAACGGACTGAAACTGTCTGAAGTGCCAAAACCCCAGTAAAAACCGAGTCCTTAATGAGTCCGGAGCTTCTGTGTTCACCTGACTCCCCGCTACTTATCACCTGTGGAACATGTGGGATAATTAGCGGCGGTCCGCAGTGGAGCGAGCGGCGGGCTTCATCAGAGCGGCTGGAGAGGTTGCATCACTTGATTGTGCCCTGCAGTCCCAGTAAACCTCCTCCACTCTTTAAAGAAGTATACTGCAGAGCAGGAGCAGCGGCCTTACATAATCCACCCATCTATCCATTTATACCTGCGTTATCGCTGGGTTTTTAATCCCAGTCTGGTTAGGAAAAAGGAAGGGCACACCGTGCACATTACTGACAATCATAACACTTATGTTTCAATCTCGAAGCCCGCATGAAGCGTATCTCTGGAGCAATATTCTGGCTCCAGGACCCCACCATCACCCTCCTAATGACAAGCCTTGACCCAAATCAAAAAGAAATATTCAACTTTTCAATTTAATTGAAATAAAATGTGGTCCGGTTTGAACTTGAGAGAGTGGAGCAGAATATCACAGTATGCCAGCACAAAAATGACACGTTTCACCATAGCCGGCAAAATGTCAGCAAATGTGGATGTAGAGAGGGAAATGTTCCCTTTTATGCTCAATTAGCTGCATTTTAATTAAAACCAAAGCTGCACTTCAGTGACTCCGTTCTTTTTTAGCGGACTCAATCGTGCTTTCATGCAAAAATATAAAATCTTCACTGACATGTGGTCCAAATGCCCCTTAACTTGTGATGGCTTCGTCCGTTCATGTGTGAACACCTCGCTGGACAAAACTCACTTTAATGTGCTAAATTGTCCTCAGTTGAATGGAATTTATATATTATATTATGCCGTTCTTTTGTTTCACCATTCTCAGTTACCATATCTAAACTTTGTGTTCTTCTACACTGTGAAATGTTGCTACTGTTTACTGTGGCTGCTGTAAATAGTTCAAACGGTGCTGATAATGTTTCCTTGTTTTGTCTTGAGGCCCAAAGTCCCAAAACGACAGAAAACTGCAGGAATATATGAGAAACAATCTTTACATTTTATCTTTTTTTTTGTTATTGTTCATTGCATGTCAGTGCGTTCGTGAAGAGTTATACCTAATCATGCATGAAAAAAAAATGTTTATGTGTAAATGAGTGACAACTTGACCACCTAATTAAATGAAATTATTAACAAGCAAAAAAGCTGACAAAAGGCAGAATAGTCTGAAAACAGCAGCTTCAAACATGCAATTAAATCCTCATCAGACTGAAACAAAAGTATTTATTGGTTTAGTTCAAAATAAATAAATAAGCGATAATATCTGTTGCACTAAATTGCATTTCTGCAACTTTACTTTCTTTTGCAAAGGCACGCCACACCTTTATGGGACTGTTGTTCTCTCCTTCATTTCACAGATTAACTGGCCTGCTTATTAAAGTCTTGGCTTGGTGTCAATGACTCTGTAAAATAAATGAAATCCTCCTAATTGAGTTGAGTTTGCAACATCTGTCCTCTGCAATATGAGCAAATAAAAAGCCTGGAGTACATTTTGCATTTCTATAAATTGTATTTGTAGCGTGCACTCTTTGTGATTAAATGTTAGTATCTTGGAAATGCGTTCTCAGGACTTTAGTACACTTAAATTCTTGGCAGCTAAGAGTTTTAGTCAAAGTGACCCACAGAGTGTCATACATCTGGATTTGTAGTCCTCAGGGAACAACAGACAAAAAAAAAAACATATGAATTGAGGATATTTTATAACTAATGAAGGCAAAAATAGAATAACTCTCATTCCTGGAAGTGTTTTCCTGAAACACCGACCACATTTTGCGGATCAGCGGATCTGTGAATGGCTGAATTCAACGTACCAGTTCAGGTTTTGGGAATCCCCCCAGACCAGCATGACCTTCATACAGTTTTATTGTGAGAAATGGGCGGTGTGTGAAGCCCTGATGTTTCCTATATGCAGGGACTGGTTAAGCAGACAGATGGGTTGCTGCAGTAAATGAGGTGTTGAAAGAAGAAACCCTTCTCGTCCCTCGCTCCCCGACCTTTCACCACTGATATTTTCAATTCTTCTTCGCTTTACTCCTCCCATTCTGGTGCTTTGTATATTGTCAGTGGAACTCGCTCTTAAAATATTTACTCTAGTCCCTTTACGCACTCAGAGAAACTAGTTAGAGGTGTTGATAGAAACAGAAATCCTTGAAACATAATGCAGTTTTGGATTAAATGTAAGTACCACTATGCTGAAAAGTCCCAACAAGCGTCAGGATTTACTTTTGAGAGCAATTTACTGTTTGAGTTCTGATTCATGGAGTCTCCAAAATACATTTTTATGACAACTGGAAGACTATGAATGCCTGGAATATATGCCTCAGTTGCTTTGTGAGAATGCATTTAGAAAAAGAAGGAGAAAAGTATAAAAATGGGATTGATGCAGTTTAATAGACCAGCCTTATTTTCCACATACATGGGATTTTTACTGCTGTTTGCATTCTTTAAAAAACAAATCAGAAAACATATTTTCAAATCATTTCCTGGATTCTTTGCTTATGCTCTCATTTATCTCAGTTTTCGTGCTTTAGACAAAATAGAAAAGTTTGGATTGTATTAATCAGTTTACTGCACTAAAGTGTATTTTATGGCAGGAACTTGCTTCAGATTAAAACCACATTTTCTCATCAGCCTTCCCTTTACTGAACAGAGGTGTTCTCAAGACCTTCAACCTATAATATGAAGAGGATAAATGTTGCCCGTGTTCTTGTATGAGTGCGAATACTGTTTGATTGGAACAAGGTGGCATGTACTTGAATTAACCCCTGAAAGGCATGTCTGTTCGAATTCCACCCCGAATCCCGGTCTGGCCCGTCACAATGGCCTCCAACGCCACAACGGCCTGAGAAATATGTGCCTCGGCTGGCCTAATGACACTTTACACGTAATAAACGTACTCTTGGACACCGTTTACCACTGCAGGGAGCCGGACTGAGAATTTGACACGACTTTTACAAGGCCTGGGGCACTTGCCTTTTTCTACACTGTTTCTGCTGTAGTGAGAAATTATATGAAACTGGTGATTAAACCGAATGTGAATTATCAATGCAGCTGATAACCAAATATATACCTATAGGCTGTTTTTTTTTTTTTTTTTTTTTATATGACTGTGACTACAGCAGGGGTAAAAATGGAAAAACCCTATTTTTTAAAGATTTGAGTTAATGAAGAGATACTCTGCCAATGTCAGGTACTTCTGCAGTAAAGTTATGCAATTTAATATCTTAAGTGTATAAAATCAAGCTTTATGTGAAATGATATTGACATTAAAAAGTTTTTAACTCTCTTTTAGATTTCAGTTACTTCTTGGGGGTGTTGAAAAGAGAAATATATCCAGTGTTCTCACTTCCTCATCAGTGGTGGGCGGAGCCGTCTTTGTTTTTTTGTTTTTTTTTGGATTGAGTTTGGTTGCACAGGTGTGCGCTTGCACATTTTTTGCCCGTCACCACCGTAACTGTAATAACAATTGCAGCATTTTACTAACCGTAATAATGATCCTAATCACAAAGAGTGTGGAAGTTGCAGGCAGGGAGAGAAAGAGAGAGTGAAAGTGACAGAGGGAAAGGAGCGAGTGCACAGGAAAATTGACCCCCCAAAAAGCTGCCATTGTAGATGATGGATTCCTCCCTAATCGAAACAGTTTGCCCAGTCGCCCAGCTGGGCTTCATGTGCTTTTGATTACTCTCCGCCATTTAGTTCCACAAAATTACATGCTGCCTAATGGCCTTTTAATGGTTATAGGTTTCTCTGCTCTTTAATGAGCCTGCACCAGTTGGTTGCTAATGCCCTATGGAAATTTGGCAAACGTCCAGTGTGGTTAAGTATATTTCCCTCCAGTTTACAACTTTGTTGTGTGAAATCACAAACAAGGAGGCTGGTGCGAGATGTGGAAATGCGGGCTCCCGCTCCTCCCGTTGGCTCGCTCGGCTTTACTGTGGAGCGGCTCCATAATTACGCTATTAGGCATTTGATTGTTTGCACTCTCATGCTCCCTGTAATTTTTCTGAGGTGATAATGTGGCGACTATTGTGTCTGTTTGCGCGCAATCCCAACAAACACATTGCGATTCGCCGGCGCGACGCAGAAAGGCCGACGTAACTCGGTGGTGGGCAGCGCAGACACTCAGGAATGCCGGCCGTGTCTTGTGTCTCAACTTTGCGACCCGGCATTTAATCAGCGGGAGGCTCTCAGCAATCGCGGGTCAAGTGATCAAGGTGAGAGGGTTCACCACATGAACCGACCTTAATCATCGCCGCAGCCATTCCTAATGTGTTTGTGTCATTTTATCTCTACGGCGCGTCTGTTTTTGTGTCCTCGTGCGCGCGTACACGTCTCTATGTGTGCGTTTGTGCCTTAATGGGGACGTTAGCAGCTGCTTTTTGATGAGTGCCTGTTTACTGGACCTAATTAAGCATAAAACGGCCACACATATCCACTGCTAAAGCAGGATCCCAAACAGATGGCCAGAGGACCCGAGAGGCTGGCTGACACCTTGCCTGCGCTGGATGGCCAGTCAGCAGCCAGTCGAAAAATCAAAAATAGCAAACAGACCGATCCGCAGTCTTCATACAGGCACTATCACACTTGTGAAAGTTCATAAAAAGCAGTTTTCTAAATCAGTCGCAGCACTGAGGTTTTAAATATTTAGGTTCAACTCTTCACACTATAAAAAGCTTTGTCATAAAGTATGTCTTGTGTTTTCTTTTTCTTTTTTTCTTTCCCGTCTCAGGCTCAACTCTTGGGGTTATTCCCCTCCTTAAGCCCTTTCTTCAGACGTTGACAGGCCACGGCCAGAAACAAACTGCCTGATGGCCTCAAGGAGAAACTCTGGGACGTGTCTTCCGCTTTGTTATTCTTAATATTGCTTTACCTGTCTGGAGCCTGACAGAGGCTTACCTGAGGGAACGCTGGGACGTCTGCCGACGCTGAGCGGATCACGGAAGCAGCTCGCTACACGCCTCGCCGATGAAGACATCACCACATAGCTATGCAGGAGGGAGAGATGAATCCCCGGACCACAGGCACTGTCATGTCTTGAGGAGTTTTCACTAATACAATAGAGAACAGAGGAGGCACTCAGACTGGAATTAACTCTTGTACTGCTGGTCAAAACGCTACATTAACTGTGTGTATTGCTGCTGCTGCTTCTGCTGTTCAGGGGTTTGAATATAAAGGACGTTTTAATCTCTCATGATCAAACTCTTCACTCAGATTCTGCACAAGATGGCCTGTGTGGACATTCCTTATCTCTCTGCTTCAGCCTTGCGTGGGAACACTGCATGTGTGTGTGTGTGGTCAGGTAAATGCATACGTCTGTGTATGCATGTGTGTATGTTTGCGTGTCAGAAGGAGGTGGAGAAGTACTCTAGAGGGCAGCAAGAGACCATGTAGGTTGAGCGGTGACTCCATGATATTTGAAGTGCTGGGGCCGAGGGAAGGCTAAGTGTTGTGTTAAGGTGGCAGCCTATTTTGGTGTGTGTACACACGGCATATACTTACGAATTTTACTGCATCTCGGCTTTTCAGCCAGCGATCGCTGTGGCCTTACAAAGGCAGGAGTAAAAACAGCTTGTGGGCCTCCAAGCTCATCTGATCAGGATTTATTTCAAAGGGGGAAACTGTCTGTGATCATTTAGGTGTGATCAGCTCAGTTAAGAGAGAAACATGATAGAAAAACCAGTAAATCTTCATAAATGATATAAGATTGTGAAGTTAAACTCAACAAACTCTTTAATTTTGCATGTGATTTGTCAGATCAGTCCATATATCACTTGTGATAAATAGGCCGACATTCCAGGTTAGTCCATGAAAATCACCTTCATACAGTTTTACAGCATGTTGATAATAGGATCCAAACTCTATTACGGGATTGACGGCTGTCATCGCAGTCCCAGAGTAGACTGAGGAGGTCTCGAAACCCGACTCGGCTGTTTGTGAGTCCAGGGACGAACAAGCAGGATTAGCTTGGGAATGATCGGGCCGCAGAACACCGTGAACCCGCACAAACAGCCTTTGAGTCTGTATCCCCTGCCGACAACGCGCTATGTTTTAACATTATGTTCCCGAGCCGCGCACATGCCATAAATCACAGAATCAAAGAGGCAGGGAATGGCACCGGGCGACGTGAAGCCGTTCGTCAGGGTCTCTGTAAGCCGAGGGGTCATTCCGAGCTAGCGGCACACGGCCACATGCTTGTTTTAATGGAATATGGGCAATTTGAAGCTCGCATGCCACCGGACAGCTATTGTTTTGGAATTTTAAAGGAATCGTATTTTGATCATGTTTACCATCTGTTAAATTACATTTCATGGCCGGGGAGGCAGCGTTTCTGATTGTGGATATAAAGTTGCATACGGTGAGCCGTTAACTGGCAAAATATACTGAATGTGAGCTATTAAAAAAACATGTTCCTGCCTTTCATTAGTCAACTGTGTATCTAAAGACGTTACTTCAAGTATACGTTTGACCTTTCCTATAAACGGTGCCACCAGCTTTCCCTCTGGTGCAAAGACGCCAACATAACTGACTATTTTAGGGAGAAAAATAGGTCAATGACACACGAAGAGACAACGGTCAGGGTTTGGCAAATGCTGCCGCCATAAACAGGGTGATCAGCGTGTAAATGTCACCAGTCTTGGGAGCTGCACAGAGCTTTTAATTTGTTCGCTTTTATTACCTATCACAGATACAAGATGCCTGTTATGTGCTGCCAAATCCACTTTACATGCACAAACGGCCCTTGACCTTTTATGCTTGAGTTTACAGCAGGGAAAACCGAGCCATACCGCCAATTCAGAGGCGGCATACAGTAGCTCATAACTTAGGACACCATAAATGTGTGTCTTGTCAAAGGCCAATCAGGGGTCCGGTTTAACATCTCCATTGGAGGTTCACGGCACAAAGGAATTATTTGGAAAGCTCTGTGAAGCAAACAAGCTTGTGGTTTCAAAACTTTATGCACTGAAGTGTTCCTGAAACATGTGTTGTGCACATAAATACCTGGATGAAGAAATGCTCTGAACTCTGTTTATATGAGATGTTTGTTGCAGCTGAAATCTCCTCTAGAGAGTCTAAAAATGGAAAATGCACAGAAAGCGAAACATTTATCCCCAAGTTTCCAGCTTCTTAGAACAGGCAGGAATACAACATCTCCACCTACATAACTGTAAATATCCAAATCCAGCAGATAGTGTGTAATGACACAGCTGCATTGTTTTTGGATAATCAGACAGTTTGTGAGCAAATGTGTAAGTAACACACTAAATTTAAAGATTTAAGGTGGCGTTTTTTTTTTTCATCCTTTGACATTCAGTGTTGCAAAATGCTCATTTCCCTGCTTCCCGAAAAACTTGTAGCTTCTCAGGTGTGTGGTGTTATGCAGTGTCAATAATGATACTGGGTCATGTTTAAGTCCTTTTACTTAGCATAACACTTGAAAACATACAGCCGCTCTCAGGCGCTCTTCTGAACAGCAAAACAAGGAAAACGGAAGCACAGTATATCACTTCCAGTGATGCCTTTCACAATAAAATAACACCTTACATCACAAGGTGTGTCATGCTTTTTCTTGTTTTTCTCCTTTTCTTGTTAAAGTGTGCCACATTAACAACTTTAATACAACATAATGATAAGAAATGTAATTTATAGCAATACAATAACAGTCAGAGAAAGTGGAAACATAAGATAGGCTGTCATGTCTCATTAATTTTTCTACATTAATACAAATTGCAAAAATAATTGTTCAGGTTAATAATTATTTTCTTTGACCCTGTTTGTGCACTGCATGCAGCTGCAGTGGAAACAGTGGAATAAGAGTGTGGAGTTGAACACAGTCCCTGCTGAGAGTCTATTACAGACACACACTCGACCACAGTCCTCATTTCATTGTGCAGACACAAACTGTGCAGAGCAAAGCAGAACAATGACATTATGCCATATGCTTATTCACGCACATGCACGTTAGGCATATGAATAAAAAGCAAATAAGAGATTTAATTTCAAGAACGTCAGTGCACTGCAGCAAATTTCTTAGATACACTTTATATCATATGGAGGCTCTCTTATTGAATAATAGATCTTAACAGCCCTAAACTATGATTGTACTTTTTTTTTTCTATTTGATTTGATAAGTTGCCTAGCTAAATTTAGATTTGATGTAATCAAATCTCTTTAACCTTGTTACATTCTTGTAGATTAGCTTTCACCCTCAGGCCATCGAAGCAAAACTTAAAGTTCATATTAGTTTAGTTGAAGGGCTTGCTTTTAAATGTAGCGGCTGTAAGTGAGGATGTTGAGTTAATGACTTGGAAAACGACATAGTTTTGCTAAATAATGCACTTTTTTTTAAATCAATGAAACACTCAAACTGTTTTCAAACATGTAAAATAGAGGCAAATGTTATCTTGCTAGCAGATTTTATTGCAAAGTTTGATCATGACAGCTTTATGGCCGTAATAAACACACAGTGAATATAAACTAATCCTTGCATCTACGATTCTTATTCAACACAGACTCGTGCTGCGTGTGTTACTTTTCAGCAAAAACATTAATACCTTGTTGAATCATAAATTAAGAGGACTTATGGTGTCAAATACATATTCGCATATGCCTGCTATCTCAGTAGGCCCACAGGAGTGCTGAGAACAACATCATGGCTTTTAAGAGGTTGTCCTTATTTAGTACGATGCTTTCTGTGGCGACTTTATGGTCCGAATGCTGTCCGTCTGAATCACCCCTTTTAGTTAGAGGGGCCGTTAACAGCTAATGCTATCCAGTGCTAAACCGCGCTGGAGGTAATGAAACCCGGGGCTCACGACGCCGATCTCCGTCTGCAGTTACAGCCCCAACATGGCTGCCAGCCCAACGCCGTATAGCCTGGGAGGAAATCAAGACGGTGTGAAATATCAGCGTCTCGCTCTCTGCTCACAGAGAGGCATTAAACGTCTCTTGCTTTTGTGGGAAACGCTCCAGTCGCGGCCCGGGCGGCACGCTGAGCGCCGGGTCTCGTCACGCCAGGCGTGGCAGCGGCTGGACCTGAACCCATTTGTCTTGCGGCGTGCGGGGCAGGAATGATGACACCAGCGTCACAGCTCCAATAAAACTATACAAAGCTCATATCCAAGGCGGGACGGGAGAACTACGAGAATAGGTGTTATGTCACTGAGGCTCGCGATTCAAAATCCCAGATGAAGCACGTCTGCTGCTGTTTTAGCTGATGAGACGCGTCTGAAGACTCCAGCCGACCCCAACATTTAATATTGAATTCGATATCCATATTTCTCTTAATGAAAACTCCTGAGCTGCCAGATATCCGAAGTGAAACGGGCAGAAGGCGCAGATTTACTGACAACTCTCCTGACATCCAATCAAAAATAAATCCAACGGATCCTTGATGTAGTAAATATTGGGAGAGAGAAATTTGAACAAACATCAAGCGATCAGAAGTTTCATCTGAATGTTTCCATTATTTGTGCTCTGAGAAGCAGCTAACGTTTTTGATAAATGTCCGTGTGGTCGCGGGGACGCACAGAGCCACTCGCACAATTTGACAGATTTAAAACTGTAACATTAAAAGTGGCTTTGCGTCAGCGCGGCCCTGCTGGCTCAGCACTCCGCCTGGTCAGAAGACGTGTTAAAGAGGAAAGAAAGATCTGTGCTGGCGAGAGCTACATGAGCTCCGGTACTTAGTGCGGCTGAGGATTTGGATGTAAGTCGGAGCAGAGTGATTCGGAGCGGGGGTGATGACTCCAGATGGATTTGTGACACAGCAAGTAGTTTTATGTCTGCTCGGGATGTCAGTTCAACACTTCAACTACTTTTAAGGACTTTCATTAAAATCTACCCAAACTCTCAATTCTCCGTGACGGCAGTGTGAAGTTTTCTTTATGAATAACACAGCATGTTCTCTCGCTTGTTTTTGTCTGAGTTCATCTTTTAGCACTTTTCAAATAACTGAAGACATTCACAACTGCGGGTATAGGAGATAAATTTTAGGAATACAGAATCCTGAATAGTCTTGAAAATAACAATAAGAATAGTTAAAAGGCTGAATTATTAACTTGGAAAATGGATGTTTACACTTGTGTGTTTGCCTGGTTTGGATGAAGGTGAACTGCGTCTGTCTGCATGTCCGACATGTTGAACAGAAGAGCAGACCATCTGAAGATTAGGCAGCAGGACAGTCTTTGTATATATTCTGTAAAAATGAGTTGGATTGTTCGGCTTTCAGACCGATCTGTACAGAGTTTACATCTTCTCTCTGTGTGGCCGGGCTTTCTCTGAATACTCGAGTTTTCTTCCATAGATCTGAAATCTGCATTTGAGCGCATTTTAATGAAAAAAAAAAAAGTGCTTAGCATAATGCTGCATTAGATGAAGACGGATCGGGGATGTCTGTGCGTCATCAGCTGCCTTTAACGGTTTCATCACAGCAGCCTGACAGGTGGCGGGAAGTTATTTCAATTATTAGAAGTATCATCATCAGTTCCCACCTCTGCCGTGCACACGCTGACACACACTTCTTCACGGCGGCACATGCTGATCGGTGCTCGCCGGGTGTCAGTGTATCCCAGCATGCAGCTGGGAGCTCTAAAATAGGCTCCTGCACAGCTGGGGCTGCCGGGGCGGGAGGGGTGGGCGCAGCAGACCACCAGCCAGTTCCTGTTTGCCACTGACTCATGCCAGAGTTGTGGTTGTCATGCTTGGTGCGCCGCCTCCTCCGGCCTCACGCTGATCCGTGCTTTAAGTTCCCTGGCAGCCATCAAGGACGAACGCTGACTGGCTGATCAAGGGCAGGAGTCGGCCTTTGTTGCATGCTTGGCAGTGCTGCACCTGTCTAATAGTTATGTGCAGACTATCCATTCCACCTAAACGTGCTATTGTTACAAGTTGCTGAAACAGAGGAATTCTTGTTGAGTAATTAATTTACTTGTCAGCTAACGGAGGGCACGAAACAGGCTGCTACACGGTGCGAGTGTCCCAGAGGGAAACGGAGCTCTCTGTGGTTTAACTGAGAGGATAGTTTTACTGTAACGGCCGAGTAATTATTTTTTTTCTGACTTTACATGTAAAAGCACTTTTATTTGTGACTGTTGATGGACAGCTCGGATATTCTTCCTCTTTTGGCTGCAAATCGCAATTCAAGCCACAGCTTAGCCTCGCTTGTTAAATACATCAAAAAGAAAGAAGCGGAAAATAATTAAGAAAATCTGTTGCTTGGATTTGGTGCTTCCTTTCATTCGGGGTAAAAGAAATGTCTGTCTTTTCGCTCTGTTGTCATAATTTCCCATTTCCTTTAGAGAGTTCCTGTATCCCCCCTCTGCTTCTTGAGAGAAGCTTTTAATCACAGGCCTAAAACACTGTATCACCTTATTAATCTAACCCCAGCACCGGCGGGTGAACACGTTTTTTTGACACTTTACGTTTTCCACCACAGATGTGACACATTTAAGAGGGTGGCTTCAACAAAGGAGACATTTTGTTTGAGTTCAAGAAATTACAATGGAACAATTAAAATAAATCTTGAGGTGAACTTCCATTAACCTCCTCTTGGTTTGGGTTTCAGCTCGCTGGGCCCTGAGGATGGAGGCCCTCTGCTTGATTTATATCATCCTCCCCTTTGCCTGAACTGAAAGTCGGGGGAAATAGTTTCACCAAAAAATGCAGTAGATTAAATCCCCTCCCGTTTTCTGATGGAAGGACGTCTTTTCTTGCTGCTTCAAAACTCCCATTAGTTTGTGCTGTAAATCTCCGGGCTTCAGATTGCTTCAGCAGCAGCTGGAGTGGCGGGTTTTTAATCAACAAAATAAAAACTTGAAATATAGTGTGTAAGTTGGAGGTTATTAATGTTTTTTTTTTTTTTTCATTTCAGGAAAACAATAAATCAATATGCCACAAGGCGGCAGGATGCTGGAGTGGTTCATGAACCTGCATCTTGGTTCAAGTCTCCTTCCTGAGTTAGAAATCAGTGTAAGTGGTTGTGTGTGTCTCTGTGATGGACTGGTGACCTGTCCAGTGTGACCCTTGACCCTGAGACGCTGCAACTGCACATGCACGAGTAGATGGACAACAACAGCAATATAGGGAAAAACTAATTTTCACCATTTCTGCCATTTTCAGAACGTTGCCATGTAAAACTTCTGGAATGAAAATGGAAAAATGATATGTTTTCACTTAAAAAGTTTAAAGTTTCATTAATAAACACAAACATATTCCACACTCTCTTTGTTCAAGTATGAAATCACAATGGCTTTTATTAAGAGGAATTCCAAACAAAACATCTCTTTAAATCAAAATGTGAACGTCTGAAGGGCTAATGTAAAACTTTGTTCATCCACCTTGTGGTACTCCTGTATCGGAGCTTGAATCAACTGTGTTTATGTTTGGAAAGGCGCGCTGATGTGGTCAGACACTCTGGGTTCGGGGAGTGGGCTCCTGTGATTGCTGTGCGCTGATGTAAACTCTGCTCTGTTGGTTCATGTTTCAGCCCCGGAGGCCAAAGTGGCAGGTCTGTGTCGAAACATATAAACACTCACATGCCGACGCACAACACAGCGGCGCGCACGTCTTTAAAACACAAACACAAAGCCACACACACTTGAACCCAACCCCTCTTTTAATATCTAGAAATGGATAAATCCTTAAAAGAAAGAGTATAAGGAGGCGTAGTTTGTTTATTCAAAGTTGTTCACTAGTTGAGGATTTCTCAGTGTGTTGACTGAACTGTGCTGATGACTTCGATGGATGTGCAAATAGCCTTTTCTGCAAGAATTTGCAATGTTATAAAGCTGTTATATTTTTAAAAACTTTAAGAAAATTTAACTGTATTTATTTATTTATTTATTTTTTAATTCAAGTATTATATTTGGTTTCCACATGCGACTAAAGACAGTGTCCAGGATTTGTTTTTCGTCTGCGTTCACCTGATCCAGCTACAAGCACCTTTCTCACCCTGGTGTTTGGTTACTGCGGCTCGACCTCGCCACTCCATTCAACTCCCGCCATAAATTCTTAATCTTAATCCCATGTACCTGATAATTGTGCTGATGCTGTGTTTTTTTGTTTACTTTGGACACTGTTGTCTGCACCCGGCCGTCTCGCTATTCATCTTTAATGGTTCTTCCAGCTGCAGGTAAGCGGCGCAGCTCCGTTTGCTCCAGCAGGGGAGTCGTGTTGCCACACTGTGTGCCACTTAATCAAAGCTGGGTTCTGGTTGTTTCAGTTCCTCTTCTAAAGTAACGTTTGAGCAGGCCGCTCTATCTCCTTCTTCCTCTCTGTGAGCGAGTGAGTGGGGCACAGGTGCAGCGGAGGAGGACGCTGTGATGTGGCCTCCCGCAGGCGGAGGAATGGAGCTCTGTTTCAACACACTTTGTTGATGAATCAACAGTTCCTGCGGTGCATCGCCCTTATCTTTGATCACTCACCTGTCACCTTCTGTCACACACACACACACAAACACAGACACACACAAAGTGAAGAGATGATAAAACATGATAGAAATTTGCTATTTAACAAAAGGTGAAACAAAAAAATTCAGTAAAATGTATTTAACACTTTTCTTGATGTGGTTTCGTGTGCATCGAAGCTGTTTTCATCTCAGCGTGGACTGCAGTCACTGCTCGTTCTGATCCATCTTAACAGCAACTATTTAGATGGCTGTAATACTAATAATAGTCAAGAGAAGTCATCCTGCAAATAACACAAATGAAAAATAAACTAGTAGAAATAAAAGAAATTTGAAGTCCTGAAGCAATCAGTGTGTGAAACAGGTGATATACTTGCCATTAAAGACATTACTCTCATTGCATCTGTTCTTTTTATAACCCTGCACTTGTTTTCAGTGTCACTTACTTTACTTAAAACCTTTTTTATTGCCTTTTTCCAGTGATATAAGTGTGGATCTTGTTGCTGTTGACAGTAATTGTTACGCTGTGGTTGATTGTTTTCTCTGTGTTCCTTCGAGTGGTCAACTTTCCGTGCACAGTCTAAAAACATACATGCAAGCTTAGATGGGGCTCATCAATGGCGTGCACTGCACAGTTGATGTGGGTTTGAGGGTGTAACCTTTGCTGGCTCTGTGTGTGTCAAGTGTCAGTGGTTAGAAATAACATTTTCTGAAAGCTCAGTATCGTTATTCTGATCGGAAGTGCGGCGATCGATTTCTGTACGTCAGTTATTGTGAACAGCTGGAGGTACGGTGGTTTTTTACTGAGTGGCTTGAGAGTTTATTTGATTTTTGGCCCTAAAGTGTTGTTCCTTTTTTTTTTGTTTTCATGTTTTTGCCACATAATCGTCATGTGATTGTGTGAGTTTTGTTGCTGTTGTTGTCTCTGGAGTTTCTCACTGCTCACACAAATGCAAAGGGCCAGACAACAACAAACTTATAGATACATTTTGTATTGTAAGCACATAGACGGAAGATGATCTACTGAGAGGTTCACATTTGTTCAAAGAAACACAAGCTGTCGATTTACTACATTTAAAAATTAAACAATATACAACACGCAATTTGATTTACAACCGATGAAAATATTTGCATTGCCTTTGATTGCATCTGTTCTTCTAATGCTTGGGAAAAGGTGGTGCAAATCGGCTCAGCCTTCAGCAGAGAAGCTGTTTTTATAGGAACATTTCCTTTGTCTTTTATTTGCTGGCTTTATATGTTTTCTTCACCATCATAACCATTATTAATTTGTTTTTAAGCAAAGCTTTGACATTGTTGCAGATTATTTCCCGTATTTCCTACACTCCTCTGATATTTAACAACACATTCAGCTCAGTGGTTTCACATTTTGTGCTTTTGCTGGATTCAATCACTTGAAAAATCCATCAAAGACATAAATTAACACGCTTTATGTACAATCTTGGTCACTGAAATCCACACTGTAACTGCTATATCTTTTATATTGGCGTGAATGGTTTGGTTACTTTTTCCTGTCTTTTGGCCTCGCTGCTGCCAAAACTACTACTTGTGTGTCGAATGTGGTTTATATTTGGGAGTGTGCTTGATGTCCCGTCATATAAGAGGGAAAACATGCAGACCGTGATTTCAGTTTATGACTTGGCTACTAAAACATGGATCACATTGGCTACAACATACCAGGCCCTTCAGTGAGGATATACGCATATTTATACGCAGTGTGTAAACTGTCTATTGAAGGAAAATGTACAATCATGATATTTTACTGTGTGAGAGGCGTCAGTCTGTTCTGGTGTTCTGGTGATCCCTGCAGCACCGTCACATGTCAGTGAGTGAAGACTCCACTCAGCTGATCTCTTCTCGGCTGAAGGGAAAAAAAAAGAGGTTCATTTGGAGTTGGATGCATTTCTGCATATCAATGCAGTGTTTTGATTTACGGATGATGCGTCGCGGTGCTTCTGATGTTTTTGGAGGGAAATAAGAGGTCAGAGACCAGTGTGAATTTAGTGTCGTCAACTCGGGAGCTTCAGCACTTATCCCTCGTTTATCACCGACGGTCTGGGCACCGCAGTCACAGAAACTGTCTCCACTCACATTTAGCAACACAATTTACCTTTGCCACTTTGCATGCAGAGTCTATTTGTCACTTTAATCTGGGCGCCGTGCGTTTATCTTGGCTCAGTCAGTTTAATGCACACGGCGGTCGGCTGAGGCAGTCTGTCAGCTCACGGCTGCATTAGGGCTCTAACGAGAATTAGAGGCACATTCCTCACCAAGATACATGAGTGCACGCTCACGTGCGCAAGCGCCAATGCACCAACTGAGCATTTCACACACACTTTTGGGCTCTCCCAGACATGCAAACCTATTCATACACAGTGACACACTCTTACGACGCTCTGCAGTAAGTCTTATCTAATGCATCCAATGATGAGAAAAGTGTGACACACTTTCCATTACCTTAATCTACCAGCAAAATGCATTTATATAAATATAATCATTCATTTCATTTCAAGGTTATTTTAATTTTTCACTTGCATTATATTTATGGGCAGTTCTTTTCAGATCAGTAGATTGTAATCTCAGTTCCACAGCGTTTGTCTTCTTTACATCGTTACACCCAGCTTTGTTTCGATGTGTTGCTGTCTAACATTGCAGAATGTTCTAATTGTTCCATGAAATGATACAGTTATCTCACTTTCAACATCTGATACCGTGTTCGTTTAGAATCAAATATGTCCTTAAGGGTTGCTATTTTCTTTTTCCAAATCAATAAATTATTTTTTGAGATACATTAAACTCCGTGTTACTCTTGGGATAAGATTTGGACAAAAAGGAGCTCTTATTATAGTTTTTATATTAAAAAAAATTATAATAATAAAAGGAAAAATGTGTTACTAAATTTATGTGTGCCGATGAAGGTGTTTAAAGTTTTTATTTTATTTTTTTATTTCATTTTGAACATTTCTCAACAAATATGTGGTAAATTAAGCAAATTCCTACAAAAAACATGAAAATCATTAAATAAGATGTTGTGGAACTGCTGCGCTGATTAACAATATTGCTTAGGATTTTTTTTTGTTTGTTTCTAATTCCTTCATTGTTTGTGTATTTGAACAATAGTAGCACAATGATGCCACCTAAACATCTTTTATAATGTATTCATTTTATTTCAGTCAATCAAACTCAACAATTTGAAGTTATTTTCTTTATTGTATCGACATAAGTTATTTTAAAAGTTTGCAAGTGATTTTTTTTTCACAATTGTGAATGAGGAAGCACCAAAAAGCCTTGTACTAAAGTAAAAAAAAAAAAAAAAGACAATAGAAATAACAATGGCATGCGAAAGTGCTGATTACTTCACTGTGCAGTTTATGAAGACCGTGAAATCCAGTGTTTCAAATTCTTTTGAAACAACGAGGAGGATATTTCACGTCTATAAATTCTCGTCTTACAGTCGGTGCTGATAGCAGGACGGGGCGAGCTGAATCCAGGTCCGGGTACATATTCTCTCTCTCTATCTCTCTCTCTCTCTCTCTCTCTAGCTTTGATTTCCTGTCTGGGATGAGAAGCCATTGACGGTTTTTGCCAGCCTTTCAGCTGTATAAATCAGCCTGGCTCAGACGGTGGGATTAGCATGAGACAGCCTCTGTCCGGACAGCGCCAGGAGTAGTTACAGCACAGAAAAATCATGTCACTTCAGGTTAAAGGATAGTGCTGTAAATTTTGTGCTTCTCTCTTTATTGGCTGGTAAAAGTAAGAAAAAAAGTTCATAGCAGTGAAGTGATTTGATTTTAGTCACCGACTGGAAAGATCGCTTTATCTTAATATAAGTTTGGGGTAAAATCCAAGAAAAGCATAATCCTTAATCTAGTGGGATTAAAAGTGAAAGTCAGAATTTTTTTGTGTTTTCCTTTTCTGAACAGGTGAAGCAAGTGGATCAGGTCTGCAGCAGCTGCGCTGGATCCCTGGAAGGGAGGCGGTTCAGAGCGAGATAGGAGAGAGAGGGGTTTCTCCTGAGCTGCTGCCATGTCATGAACATCTCTCATAAATCTCCGTCCCGCGGAGACGGAGAGCAGCTCACGCTTACACCTCGTTCACATGGCCTTCTCCGTCCCGTCTCACCTCCCTGAGCGCCGTTTATTTTCGGCACCTCAACATATTCTGAAGTGATTATTTCATAAAGTTACACCTCTGCTGTCAAAGATGACCACGGCTGGCCGCTACTTGAAAAGCCCGAGCAAATGATTAACGTTCGCAGGCAGACAGCCAGGGAAAATCACACGGCCAGCTCAATTTGTAGAAACACCTCCTGCATGATAAGCAGATCGAGGAGACGCAGAGACTTCTCACTCAGTTCTTTGATAAAAGAAAATTCTGCTCCAAGCTTCACCCGATGCAGAGCTGTGCTGATTTACACTCTTCAAGATGAGCGCATGTTGTGGCCATCCATCAAAAGCTTTACGTCTCTTCACGGCAGCTGTGTGTGGGACATCGAGAGAGAGAGAGAGAGAGAGAGAGAGAGAGAGAGAGAGAGAGAGAGAGAGAGAGAGAGAGAGAGAGAGAGAGAGGGAGGCTAATAGTGTGTGTCAGTTACATAAAAAGACACAGGCGTGAGTCCTGTGAAAATATCTACACAGATATACTGTAGGTACATAAAACCCACAGCAACATGCAGATATCCGTCTGTGGCGCTCGTCAGGGTTTGTTCGCCCGGATCATAAAAGTGCAGAGACACAAGGGCGCAGTCAGGCCCATCATGATTTTCAGAAGTTATAAATAGAGGAAAAGCTAATAAACATTTATGGAGTGGCTATAAATCGCCTGCAGTGTAAACGCTTCACAATAAGTTCTGTTATCCCCACAATGTCATTTGAATGCCCTTTAGTGGCGAGGCCGTTACTCATCCGGCAGCCTCTATCTTTTTAGCCGGTATGTTCCCGTTGCCCACAACTCCGAGACCCTCCAATCACATCGGCTGATGGATCTGGGTGGAACATCCGCCGGGGCCCGGCCGTCCTCTGGACGCCATCATGACTCCTGTCTATTAATTTAACTCTGAAGTGTGAAATGAAGGGGAAAGAAAAACATTATTGTGCCTTAAACATGTCTCATCGTTTGGGTTGTTTGTGGGTTTTTACAAGAGAGGTTCTTAAAGTACTCATACCACACAAATAAATGTGTGTTTTCAAACCGAATCTATTAATTTTGTATGTAAATCACAGTGTTTAAAAATTTAAGATGCATCTAAATGCAGACAACATCCCAGAATGCCCTTTGTGAACCCTGTTTTCTCCGACGTCCTCTATTTTCTGACAAAGGCAAATGATGATGGGATTGTTCTCTAGTTGCTGTACTGGTACTGAGCAGTGATGGAGTGTGTTATGTTTTAAAAGCTAATTAGCGTCACTCGCAGTATCAGGAGCCATCAATCTCAGGCTCAGTAAATAACCAAAATGGACCAAATAACCAAGTTTGGCTGATGATGGTGGATGTAGCCTTTGTAACTAATGGTGGTCATTAACCTCTCAATGGCTAAATAATAGCATCCTAATTAATTTGTTTCAAAGGGAAAGTTTGTAATAGAATTTAATTATATTAATGGGGGGGAGGCCACAAGGTGCACGACTAGAGGATCGGCAAATAAATACACGGTCGTCAGCTCAGATGTGATTACACCGTTCATGGTGTTTGTGTCTGCAAGAGCAGCTTTACCTGTGCGGTGTGCATGCACATTTAGATCGCTGTGATCTGTGAAACCAAAAGTAGGAATCAATTTAAGAAAAACCAGATTAGCAAATGGATTTTTTTTTTTTACATCTATAAAGTTTTTAGATGTCAAGTTTGCACATTTAAAAAAAGTCTATGGCCAGATAAAGTGATTTACATTACAATAAAACAATAAGAAATAATCAAAACAAGTTAGTGAAACAATGAAATAGAACAAATACCAGATCAGGTCAGGACCTGGACCAGGTCTGGGTTGTCAAACAAGACAATTTCAGTTTTGTTTCCATCTATGCCTTAATGTCTCCCTTGCAATTAAAGCTAGAGTAGACGATGTTGTCCAAAAGCACTTTTTGTCATACTGAGTGAAATGCTCCTTGCCCCCTGGGAGAAGTCAATACATTATGTGGACGGAAAAAGGTGCAGAAAAAATCTGACCACTGTGGCGGCCACAGGACAGTAAAAACTCCGACCAATCGTAAGGCGCGGACTGCTCTTCAGAAACCAATCAAATTCCTTCGCCGTTCTACCAGCCCCCTGCGCGTACATTTCAATGGCGTGCGCTGGCCCTCGTTCAGTGCGTGCGTGCGTTGCCAAGGCGCTCTGGGCGCTCGCGGCTCGCGTGAAAAATAGAACGAAGAGGGCGCGCTGCGCTCCAATGCGCGTTGTGCGCGGGCAGTCAGAAAGATTAATAACACTGGAGGCGATCACAAACTCCGTGCGCGTGGCGCTTCCGCGTCCAGTGCGTTCGCTCCCAGCGGGGTGGGAGCTGGGCGGAGCCTTGGGGAGATGCTACATTCGAATACATGCTAGTTTTCCAAGATCGCCGACCCTAGCTTTTAACACAGCATGAAGAGAATCCTTAGAATGAACCTTTTTTGGCAGGTACACCTGCACATCGTCAGCAAAGCCGTGAAAGAGAACATAATTTTTTTCTGCATATCGGTTCAAGAGGAAGTATATATAAAGGGTGAACAGTAGAGGGCCCAGATCTGACCCCTGGGGGATCTCACAGGTCTGATCTGCCACTGAGGACGAAAAACTGCCCCAACTGCACACAAAAGGATCTATCAGGAACCAGTCCAAAGCAGTGCCTTTAATTCCCACACAGCGCTCAATACTGTGATCCTCTGTGCCACTGCAATTAGGTCTATAGGAGAATTTAAACAGAACAATCACCAGAGTCAAGGTTTAAAAGAGGGTCATTAAAAACTTTTAAAAGAGCAGTTTCAGTTCTGTGAGGTGGCTTGCTTAAAGGAGGATGGAACACATCCAGAGCTGAGTCACAGGTTTATAATAAACAGGATGAAAGATTCGGCAGTGCTGAAAACCTTTTTAAACAGGCGAGATGGATCGCTGTCAGATGGACAGTTAGCAGGACGGAGGTGTTCAGCGGTTTCAAAGAGTGCAGAAAGTGTAAAAGGTTCAAACCGATGAAAGGCAGCTGAGCTTGCTGAGGGAATGAAGGGGTCCTGAGCAGTGGGGGTCTGAGAGCAGGGATCTTATTTACAGAAAACAAAGAGGGTTTAACAGAGACAGCATCAGAAGGATTCTTTAGAGAGTCAAATACATTGAAAAGGAGCTGAGGTTTCTGAGCAGTGTTGACCTTTGACTTTGAAGAAGCTGCACAACTCAAGAGCAACAAAACATATATATATAAAGAGAAGAAGTTATGATCAGGTACAGCTCAGGCTTCCTTTAAGTACCTGAATTTCTTCTCAGGGAAACATCCAGAAATATGCACATGTACTTTTATTTATTTGTGCTTGAATAACAAAATATATATGTTTTATCATTTTTCCTCCATTGATCTATACTTCCCTTGGAGTAAAAAACATGTCCACTTCTTAAACCTCTGCTGTGTCACTTTTAGTCCTGTTTCACACACTGTACCTGTGTTTCTCAGTGACTTTGTTCTTGTCTGTGTGATTTTAGTCTTGATGAAAATGCTAGCCCACTTTCAACCTCTCTATTCCCCAACAATAAGTCTATATATGCAAAAATAAAAAAGATCTTTATTTCATCAGCTAAATTATTGAATCAACAAAAGCAAATATTTAATCTGATGTCAAAGTGTTCCTCTGCCCAAAGTATGAGTAGAAGATAAAACTATCCCATTTAGTGTGATCTGGAGAGTCACAGCGG
The DNA here is from genome assembly GCF_902148845.1 of Salarias fasciatus. NCBI lineage: Eukaryota > Metazoa > Chordata > Actinopteri > Blenniiformes > Blenniidae > Salarias > Salarias fasciatus. Next base: position 9,744,095 of record NC_043757.1, read on the forward strand.
ATTAAAGACCGTCTAAGAGCAGAACATTTCCTGACCCGCCTGCCGAGGTTTACTTTTCCTGTCTCCTCCTCTCCCGACCAGATCAAGATTTCCTAATTCTGTAAATTCAGCCTCAGTCCACATGTACTGAAACCAACACATCCTTATTAACTTTCTAGATCTGTTGCTCTGGTGCTCTCCGTTTTATATCACTTTATATCCTCTTCATCTTCTTCCCCTTAATTCTACTTTCCTCCCTGCTCGTGGTCCTCCTCCTCCTTTTAATCCTCTCCTTTCTCTTCCTCATCCTCCCCTCCTCCTCCTCCTCCTCCTCCTCCTCTTCCTTCTCCGGATATAAGTACAGCCAGATCTATTACCAGGCCCTGCGGATACACTGAGACAAAATGAGAGACTTTGATTTTCTAATACCATTAGACTATATATAAGTGAGTGTGTGTGTGAGCGTGTGTGTGTGTGTGCGTGTGTGTTTGGGTGAGGGAGTGTGGAGATCCATCGGGGGACTCAATAAGACAAGAAGAGCTGAGATTTATTAGTGGGACACAAGTCCAAAATCAATCAGGTGATTGAATCAGGATATTATTGGTCGTAAATTAGAGTTGTTTATGTCAGAAAGGGGAAGCAGGAGAGAGGAGGAAGAGGCTGAGTGCAGAACGAGCAACAGCAAGGTAAGCTAGTTGGCGAGCTTATCTGATTCTTCATGTCATGACCAATACATGCCCCCAGCAGTTAGCCTCGCCGGAATGCCTTTTTCAGCATCCGCTTCTTCTAAGTGGGATCACATTCTTCCTCTTTATCCTGATTCATTACATTTCTTCATGTTCAGAAAACCTCAGTTCCAATGAGACCGTCTGTAACGGACAAAGAAGAAAACAGGCTGAAATAAAACGGCGAGGGGATGAACTCAGTCAGGGTGGGACTTATCTTCATCATGGCTTTTTTATTTTTATTTATTTTTTTTTTTGAGGAGTGGGGCATCATTCTTTATGCTATTTTACATTATAGATTTTGTAGGTATATAATATAAATATTTAATATCATGTTGTTATTGCTGAGTTGCTAAAACAAAGCAATATCTAGTAGAGGATCAATAAAGTTCTATTCTATTGTATTCTGTTCTGTAGTCAATTTAGGCCCCATTTACACAAACGTTTCACTTGAAAACACATTCTTTTTGAGTTTTCATTTCAGGAAAGTTTCCTGTTTACGCAGCGACATTATTAAAATGACATGCATTCACATGGAAACGGTAGAAACACTGAGAACGATGCAGTGTCCTGACAGGCCACTAGTGGGCACTGTTGGTTGTTTTTGTAATGAAATGCACACATGCACAATACGCCATAAACAAACAAAAAAATGCTCACGTCGTAGAGTCATCGTTTAAGTGCGGTACCACACACTGAAACAAGTGTGAGCGCACACACACACACACACACACGCATGACGGCGCTCGCCTGGAGGCCGTTGAGTTCGGCCAGTCGATGGATATTACGCTCCCATGGAAGAGAGAAATGCCCCGGACTCCCAACACAGTTCACAGTTGAAACAACATCTAATAAAAAAAGAAGAGCAGCGATATAAAGATAAGGCCTCATAAATATAAACGGACCAAGGGGCTGATAAAGGCCGAGCGAGAGAGGGAGAACGACGGAGGATGAGCGTGAGAGGAGGACAGAACACGGGCGGACGGACGAAGACTTGAAAATACAAATCCTGCTTTTGCGTCTGGATCTGATGTACTGTAGGTGGACTGTGTTACACCTGGCACTTTTTTTGTATACACTAACACATGAGTTTGATTCCCTCACCAAAACACCACCATGCTATCACTTCCTCGCACAATATCCAATCTACACGCTGCGTGGTGAAATAACCTTCATGCGTGATACATAATCACGGAAACGTGTTGCCTTGTTGTTCTCACATACCGGTCGAGCTACACACACATTGTTCTCGTTTCGGGTTGAAATGTCTGTTTGAATAACTGCACGATATCGAGGCTTTAACGCACCATAGGAATCCAGTGACGTCCCATTTTGTTTTCAAAGTTTCACAAGCGAAATGTTGACTCTGAAAAACAACCTCACGTTTCCAGTCACCGCAAGGATTTTTCTCAGCTACGTAACTTCCAGGGAAATAAGAGGCAACAACACAAACACTGTTCCTTCCCGCTCATCCCACAAATGCATGTTCCATGACAGCATGGCACCATTTATAAAGGACATTAAAAGAGAAATGTTATAAAAGATAACTTCAAGAAGCATATTTTCAACAGAAAAACACTCAAAACACCAAACACGCATTTCCTGAAGAGGTGAGTTCACATGGGAAAAAACACAAATGTTGATGAGATATTTGGAGAACTCTCCACCAGACACTGCTTATTGTTTTATAAAGTATGTGCTTTTCATTGTCTAAACTTTGTGACACTTTTTTTCTCCTCTGTCTTATGTGGCAGCGTCCAACATCTGGTCCTCACAGTCCGCTAAAGCAAACCAGCAACAGTGTTTGCAAATACTATTAGAAGCGGGTCTGGGTCTCATTTAGCAGTCCCCATGTCTGGATTTCTCAGATGTTGAGAAAAATATCATCTTTTTCACCATCAGTCAAGCATGAGGCAGATTATTATTACAGCAACAATTTTCCAGCAGCTTTTGAAGCCTTTCTCTGTTTCTCGGTCTTCAAACTAATCGTTCTCTGCTCTTCTCCAGACTTCCTGTTTGTGTTCTCTTCACTACGCCTTTAAATCTTTCATTTTTCTTTCTTCTTCTCCTATTTTCTCTCACAATGACATAATTTTTCTTCATCTTTGAAAACCACCAGCCCAACTTCTCCTCGGCTTCTTTTCCTTTCTTTTTTTTTTTTCACTACGTATGGCAAAGTCTTTGATTTCCAGATGTTTCAATGAAAATATCATGTCAAGTTGTCAAAAACAAGCTGGTCTTCCATTGTTCTCTAGTACAACTGAAAGTACATTTTTGTTCTCTGAGATATTCAGTGTATTATTACAGTATGAATTCAGTGGACAAAACTGCAAGTTTTATCTGGACTCTTTTTCATAGACATTGAAAGTTATTCTGAAACAACACATTGTTATTTACTACTGCAACAATATGCTATAGCTACTAGCTTCTGCTCAAGGTTTAATTTCTATTTATTGAAATGTCTGTATTTTTATTTTTAAGTATGGAAAATGACTACAATCTCAACATAAGGCTCATTTTATTGATACTTTCTGGAGTAAAATACAATGAAATGTCCAGAAAACGTCTTCAACAGCTATTGCATCGTGCATCCTTTGACGAACTCAACCTGGCAGCCTGGTCTGATAGCAGCAGGGTCGACGTCTGTCAGGTCAGCATCACTGATACTTCAGGTCGGGACTCAGTGTTGTGTTGTGTCAGTTACACATTAAGAAAAAATTAATGTTTTCTTTGAAATTGTGGCAATTTCCCTTTTGATTTGGCACAACACACTAAAGCCATTTCGGGGCCGGTTTTGGTCCATGGGCCTTATGTTTGACACCCCTATCCTGGAAGGTTGTCACCCCCATTATATTTCATTCACTGTGTTGCTTGGAAATGATAATGTATTCAGCTTAAGTCTTTCTTTCTTTCCCGCTGCCAACCACACTCCCACGATCCCCCCTTCTTGCCTCTCCTCCCCCTCTGCCCACTCCCATCTCCTCCTCTTTCCTGATTTCTTTCCTTTTTTTTTTTTTTGCAAGGCTCTTCTCTCTCCCCTCCTTCATTTCTCCTTTCTTTTTCATCTTTGCTCTCTCTCTCTCTCTCTCTCTCTCCCTCTCTCTCTCTCTCTCTCTCTCTCTCTCTCTCTCTCCCCATCTGGACCTGGGCGTTATCAGTCACACTGGGGTTATTTGTCTATCAGTTACAAGGTATGTCGTTGCCAAGACTGAGATAACAGAGGATGAAACCGTGCAGTGGTCGTCTTTCTCTTCACTCTCTCTCTCATCTTCCACTCCCTTTGTCTATTCTCCCTCTGTCGTTCTTATCTGCCTAAAATTTCTTCTGTCTTCATTTTTGCTCACTGTCTCTCTATTTTCAACTGCACACACACACACACACACACACACACACACACACACACACACACACACACACACACCCATGTGCTCTCCCTTCCTCTGCTCTGTCTTGTCTTTGTGTTCATCAGCCCACTGCAGCAGACATGTGTCTGGTCGGGGCCTTGAACAGAGAGGAGCACTGGTCTGGCACAGGGCCTGGCATCGACCGTGATCCAGCGCACGCATGCACACAATGCACAACACAGCGTGCGCACGCACGTGAAGCATGCATGTGGAAAAAGCTGCAGATATGCCTGCATCCATATATATATGTAGCTCATCTTCAAATGCAAGCATGCATGTAAATATATAAATGTGTTTGTGTGCGCACACACACACACACACACACACACACACACAAAACAGGCCTCCCATCCATCCATCTTAGCTCCTTGATTAGATTAGGCATTATTAATGGAGGGCCTGTGAGCCGAGCAGACAGCGGGGTCACACTGAGTTTAATTCCATTCTCAGATAACTTCATTTGGCCTGATGCGATTGTTATTGCCCCGGTGCTAGATGTTTATAGGAAACAATAGCCCCCATAACACATCCAGACATCCTATTTAAAGAGGGTCAGCCAGGGGCACTGGATACTGCAGCTCTTCTTCCTGCCGCACTGAGTCCGGCGTTGCGGCTGATTTAAGGGGGAAGCCATTTCCCATGCTGGGGAAAAGAGGATTAACAGGCATATTGAAATGTATTACCTTCACCGAGTGACTGTGTGCGCCATAAATGTGTACTTCCGTGGCATATAGAAGGGCAAGCAAAAGAAGCACTGCTGGAATTTTGTGATAATCCACCATGTGGCTTTCAGCGGGCCGTAAATCTAGTTTTTTATTGGTTCTTCGCAACGACTTCTCTTACAAAGAATAAACATTAAGCAGGGATGGCACAAATTTATTATGTATGCTCGTCGACAGGCTGAATAAAGCTGTCGAGAAGGGAGTGACAAGAGGAAAGGGGGAGATTGATATCCACATCACATGAAGAGAGGGCTATCAAGCTGGAGTCTGGGAGTTTCGTTCTGAGCAACACAGAGACAAGGTGCACTTAAAAAGTAGAACTGAAAAGACTATGTATATTCGAATTGAGAACCACACATTATTTCAGATAAATGGTGCCACTAAAACAATCCAAAGGATAAACCAACGTATCTCCCTCACTGGGTAAAATTGATTTCCACCCATTCCAAGTGGACGGTTGTGGCGCGGAGGGGGCTGGACATCAAATGAGCCGCTCTATTCATTTCAAAACACAAACCACATTAATGGGAGCCGGGTTTCACGTTGAAACATTACAGCCCGCAGAGTGCCATTCTTTGGTTTTCATTTAGAAATTTTTACGCCATGTCACGTTAATGTTACAGCCACTGACGTTTCAGTCATCACCTCATCGGCGCTGAGGTAATGCCTTCTAGTATGAAATCAGAGGGCTGCAGAAAAAAGAGGGAAAACAATGAAAAGAGATTGGAACGCGTCCAAGGGCCGTTAGAAAGAAAGCTTATCGTGGATCGTATTGCCGCTCCGTAGCCTTGTTAGTGTTAGCACGCCGCTGATGGAGCGCTGCGTGCGGGTGGGTTGGTCAGTGCTGAGGCCAGAATGGAGGCCCCTACAGATCCAGTTTCCCCCGTGATGGATGAGTTTGGCTGGATGCTGTCGGTGGAGCTCTGACCCTGTTGATTGCATGCATGTTTCATGGGGTGATGCTGCGGATTGAGGCTGCGGCTCACATCTCACCAGAAACCTGCAGTGTCCTCGCCGCTGAATCCATCTAATGGCCAAATATAACAAACGTGGAAGAGTTCTCAACAGCACTTGTGTAATATTTTGCACCTATGAAATCGAAGCTCAGATTGAAATTAAGTTGATTAGACTGACAGATTTTTGACATGAACAGAATGAAGCAGAATTCTACTTATAGGCCTGCCTGATACGTGCCTTGGCTCTGTAGCTAAATGACCTTCAGCTCAACAGAAAAGTCTATTTTAGTCTTTCTGTTACACGAACGTAATATCCAAACCCACAGCTCCTTGTGAGGTATCAAAAATTGCCTTTATTTTTTTTAATGTCCTACTATGGCAGTCTAAGCAGTTTGTATAGTGCAGTAAAGAGACTTATATGGCTCAAATCAGCTTGAAAAGTTCTGTTCTTGTAACTGACACAGGTGCAAATAAATAAGCTTTCGTCTGGCTCCTTGAGTATTCGTACCTGATGAAAACAAAGCGATCCTGGCTCGGAGATCCGTGTGGCGGTACGAGACGGGGAAATGGGACTTCGAGTTTCTGCTCACACCTGGTGCTAGCTAGCAGCAGTGCCCAACCCTTGGAGCGCTACAGGAGAGCAGACTCACCGCGGACCGTACAAGCTGTTGGAAAACCCTAGGTGGCCGTAATGAGAACGCGGTGTAATGCATCACACTGCTGGTGCGTTTGGAACGAGACGCATGCTGGGCTCATAGCAGACGGGAAGAAAGTTAATCACTGACTTAAGGGCTATTCTCCAAAGTTTTCCTTCTCGGAAAAGAGCCAAACTTTAAACATTTTTTGTTGTTGTGGTTGTTAAATCATAATTATACAAATTTTGCAACTCTTTACAGCAGGCAGCTACTGAAAGTTTGACCGGTTGTCCATGAATAGATGCACGACCTATGTTTTGAGTTGTGTTGTGTGCAATGATGGAGCGTTTAACACTCTAGAAAAACCCCCACACACTTTGATTTTTTTGGGATAAAGTAGTTGGATAACGATATGAATGGATGGATGTATTGATTATGTTTTAGACATTTTCAGAAAGAGTCATTTGTGAGTTCTGCTGTTTATATTTCAAATAAATGGGAAAAACCATGATATTTATGATCGATTTCAAAGCCATTGAGGTCATAGTAGAAGTATTTACCGCTTTCACTTCACATTGAGACTTCTCTGGCCGTGATTGAGGACCTTTCTGTGTAGAGTTTACATGTTCTTCACCCGTAATCAGCTGGATTTGACACTATCACCCTACAAACAATAAGCTTTGGTTTTCCCAGCAGTTCACATAAATGATTGAATTGATTATTTCATGTGAGTAAATATACTCTGCTTACACTTGCCATAAAAAATGATACAATAAAATCTCTGTATTCACACGATGTCAAATCACACGCAACCTGTTGTTTGTCAGCAGAGCAGCAGGAGCAGAAGAGACTTCGATATGGGTTATGCGCGCCATGTTATAATTGATGGCTGTATTACAATCATTGGCCGTAAAGCTGTCATCGTCTGCCGGGGCTGGCAGAGGTCACTTCTTCACCTCTGCCTTTGTGCTGCCTGCAGTTTGTGCGCAAAACAAACAGCTGATAAGAAGCAAACCCCTGATAAAGAGAGGGAAGTCGATGGTGGCGCTCTCCTGAGTGATGGGTTACAGTGTGTACACGGAGATGATCTCAACGTGGCACTGATTAGCAGCCAGGAGAGAAAGAGCACACTGTCTGATTTCTGTGTTAGAAAGCAAAATGTCCACGCACACTATTTCTTTTTTTTATTGAACTCCTGAAACACTTGGCATGCGTGCACGATTTTCGAGTTGAGCTGTGTTTATGTGCCGAATTTGTGTTTACGTGCTACATAAACATAAATAAAGTTTATTACGGGCATGACGTAGTGCATGTCTGTGCCTGTGCACATGGGCTATGTAATTGCATATCCTGGTGTGTATGTGTGTCGGAGTGAGAGGCCTAATGTGTCTCTATTCGTGGAGCTGAGGCGGAGCATCAGCCTAAGTGGCGGGCCCAGCACATAATGGAGTAGCCATGCTGAGGTGAATAATTCATATCTGGATGGGAGCTCAGATGAGGACATCAAACATTTTCATATATTAATTTATTTCATGGCAGATGAAGACTAAAATATGCTTGAGTGTTTTATTGGCTGCAAATTTACTGTGTGCCACTAAAAGGCCTTTGTTTCTGTGAGGTTACAGGACTGTTGCATGTTTTTTTTTTTTGGTCACCCTGGATCTGAGCCAGAATGACTTTTTGGGTGTCCCTGCCAAGGTTATTAATCTTTGCTATCATCAGATCATGCATTTTTCCCCTTTATGGATGTTTTTTCCTTACATTATAATTGACTACCTTTAGACATATATTTTTATTCAACCTTGAGTTTTAATGTGGCTCAAAGATGCAGAGAAGCCTGACTGTGAATGTTGTCTGCAACATATGAATCCAGTGTTTGTTTGCACAGATTTTCAAGAGTATATTTAAAAAGAAAGAATAGTTTTTTCAGCCTATTAGAGAATATTGTTGATGTTTCTAACAATCAAGTCAGTACAGTGATGTATTTGTTTTCAACGGGCACGGAAGAATCATTTTCACTTTCAGAAGTCAGGCTGTCCTTCTTTTTTTTTTTTTGCACTGAATACTTGACTTGTTTTCTGAAGCTCTGACTTCACTTGTTTAATGCGTCCACGTCTGCCTGATGGGTTTGTGAACCAACAAATTCCTACATACCCTCAGTGGAAAAAGGTGATCAAGTGGCCTCAGAAAATCTCCTCCACATACACTTAAAGTCTCTTTATAGGGACATGTTATGTGCAAATCCATTGCTTTGGAATGGAGGAAAACAGCATTAGCCCAGAATGAGAAGGCATGAATATTGCATCAGAGCTTTGTTATGCTCGGGCTCTCGACTCACTTAATGGTGCACTTTACCAACTAGCTATATCCATTAAATGAGTGTGCCTTATGCGAGTGTGTGAGCATACATGTGCTCGGAGATAAAGAGTCTGTATGTGCATGTGACGAGGAGAACAACGGGGCCTTCACTCCTGCGGGTAAGCGATGTGCGGGTGAGTCTTTGAACACATTTGTGTACTTTGCCTGTGTGAAACTGATGCAATATGTTGGACTGGATACAATGGGAAATTGTTCGGCCCCGAAGAATTGATCTTCAGAAACTTTCCGGCCTTCAGTGGCTATTTGTGAAACTGTAAAGGAGCAAAAAGTTCACATCGAAGCGGAAATGTTTCTCGTCGCCTGTGTGGAACGTCACACACCGACCTCAGCATCGACTGGACCTGTGAAGAATCAACAAGATAATTCCCCACGCTTATCTTCCCAGATAACAGCGATGGCTCTTTGTTTAACTTCTACAGTGACCTCTTCGCTGTTGCTTCTTCTTTTTTTTCCACCCTCCTAAACTCTTTCCCTTGTGATCAAGGTTGGGAAACTCAATACCCCCAATGCACTCTGTTTTCACCTGGTCGTCACGGTAACCCGAAAAACACAGGGCGCCCGTGAATGAAATTCCTGTGTGTCATCAATCACCGGCCGACAAAGACGGGATTGTTGTGGTCCTTGAGTGACGCGGGGGGAATGTGCTGGCTGAGGCGGAGGCCGGGGGCCGTGTGCGTCCCGGACCGGCGGGCCCTGAGCGGAGACCTGGATGTTTACACTGCTCCCCTGACCCGGCCGTTCTCTCAGAGGCAGAGAGACACACACTCACAGACGGCACAACAAAGCCCTGCATTGCATAAAGTTGCTACAGAAATCATGTTTCCAGTTTCAGTAACTTATTTATTAGCCAGCATGTGTAATTTAATCATTTGAAAGAGCTTTAACTGGAAACTAGCAATTAATGAAACTGCTTCTTTTACCTTAAAATATAACAGTCTTAATGAAGCGCTGTTTTTAATAATACACCAAGTGCTGTCTTTCTTGAAGTCTTTCCTAATCTGACCTCAGGTGAATCGTTGATGGTAGCTGTAGGTGGGATTCCTCATACTCGTATAGTGAAGAACCTACGAAAACCATTAGCTCCTTCACTCCAAACAACCTTTGATCTCTAAATCTTCCTTTCTCAGCCCACGGACTCATTACAGTGTCAACATTCAGGCCTCTTGTCTTTGCCTAATCATCCATGCATCCTAAGCCCATTCATTAGCATGGGTGAATGCTAACAAGGCTATCAGGAAGGATGGGCATGTGCCATAATCCGCCTCAGTAGCGTTCCCGCTCCGTAACGCTGGGAATCCGCCGCACATTTTTGCTGCTCGCTGATCCGTCTTGGATTGTTTGGATTCAGACATGAGAGTGAAGAACAGATTCTGAGATCAAAGGAGAGCTTCCCTGAAACAAAACCGCTCTTTTAAAGTTTGTAGTTTTGCAACAAAAGCAAACCTTGGGAGGAGAACGCTTCGTATATTTTGTGCTTCAACTGTGAGGTTGTAGTTAGTTTTGGAACTGAATTGGCTCTTTTATTTTTTATTATCAATTATTTGTCAGTGTCATTCAGTTGTTCCGTGTTATGCTTTGGCTATAAGATATATACAGAAACACACACACACACACACTGCTTTTGCAGGGAGTTTGTGGAGGCTTTGCATCGCTGCTATTTGTCTTGCAGTAACAGTGACCTTTCCTCTCAGTGGGCTGTTTTGATGAAGTTCGTGGTCAATTTAAAGGCTCCATTTCCTCCATTTCCGTCATAATACCACCCCAAAGAATAGGGGTCAACACCTGCACTGTTTTGCTCCAGTAAATGCCGAGCTGAACTCTGACACTGCACTGCACACACACACACACACACGCTCACGCCGATTCACCCACGTCTGTCCCTTTCACCACTTTCCGTCGGCCCTGGGTAAATTCAGGAGCTCCTCTCCTCTCCTCTACTTTATTCCTCTGATTTACAGAAGCCAATATGTTCGGGCTTCCTTGTTTTCTCCAGCGGGACGTCTAACCCCGACAATAAATCTCCATCACCAATACTCCTCCATATGGCTGCATGAAAATTTCATTGTGGAAAGCCTGAGGCGAAAGAGCCTTGCTGGTGGAGAACAAGTATTTGTGTGCGCGCATGTGTGCGCATGTGGAGAGACAGGAGTTTCCTAATTTGGTGCTAGATAGCATTTGTTGTGGTGGAGAGTGTGTGTCGGTAGGTTTCACGATTTTGTCTGTTTATTGGCTTGAAGAGAATTCCCTGTTAAAACTGAATATGTTCCATGATATTCAAGGTATTCTGAAACGACTCAGTGTGTCTGATATTTATCAGTTAAATGTCATGAGTTCTAAATAACTGGGCATCTAGGAGCAAGAAATAAAGGTGTACTGCGCCGGGATGGAACAGAGTCAACCCAGATCTGAACGAAAGGGGTATCGCAGACGGATAGAGTGAAAATGTGCTTGATATTAATATTTTAATCCTCACATAAGATGAACGGTTGAATGAATTTTCCCTCCATCTAGTTTTGCAAACCAAGTAAAATGAAACCCAAAACACAATCGTGAGCTGCAGCAGAATCTCCTACTGCAGTTAAAGACCAGACCAGATAGAAGAGGATCAGTGAAAGCCATTCCACATCGGGGCTGATGGAACACTTTCCTGCTGCTGTTCGAAGCTTCCCTTCAGCTCTTGGGAGAAGCCGCCACACTAGAGGTCACTGTTGTAGTTCCAGAGAGGAACAGCAGGCATCAGTGAGGAGAGGACATGAAGCATCTATTATGCTCCTCCTGGTTAAAAAATATTTTGTTTCATCAGTTGATCGTGTCACATTACACTCGCCTTCCTTTCACCAATCACACTTTAAACAGATAATGTGACTCCTCGCTGTGGTTTGAGCTGAAGGCAGCTGACTGAGACGTTTCTCTACAAACCTGTTAGAAGACATTTTAAGCTTTGCCAGTTACAAACATAAGTATGATCGATCAGTTCTAATTTTATCTTCAAACTGCATTATTATAACTCACTCAATAACTTGAGCTCTATTGGTTGTTTCCTGTCCAAATGGAGAAGATGGGGGCTTTTTCAATTTTTCAAATGACCGGGATGCCAAATACGATGCCATGTGGCCTCATAAATAGAAGCATAATAATTAATCATTTTTTTTCTGTTACAGTGTGTTTTCATGTGGCTGTGTGTGTTTGTGATCGCCTCAGAATGTTGTCTGTAACCTAAATCAAAGAAGTTACCTGAAACAGATCATAATATGCTTGTCATATATATTTAATCACGTCAGGGAATTTTTATATATTCAGCACAGCCACAGATGAGTAATTTTGCAAGCAGCACTATTTATGAATTAATTTAATTTCACTCCACTTTTATACTTCCATTATAAAAGAGATCATTAGTTATTCACATTTTCTGCATTGTGGAATAGAGGGTGGCTGGCTGTGGACTACATCACCTGTGATTAATCATTCATGAGCTCCATCTGTGTCCTGGACATTTCCGCTAACAGCAGCCCCCGACAGCAGAACACACACTGAGAGGCAAACTCTATTTATTACTGGGAACGTTCGCATTGCCACAACTCGTCAATCTTATGGCGCCAACAATGAAGTCACACTGAATTTTTGGTGTAAATTATAACAAATTACAATTTTACCTTACTTTATATTACTTATTTGTCTTTGTTCACTTGCACACATAAAAACTGTTATTACTAAGAATTCACGTTAAACGGTTAAATGTCAGCTCCCGTGCTTTTCTGCACCAGACGCATAAGTCAGTTCAACCAGTTGGTATTTTAATCAGGTACAAGGCCGTCTCGTTTTGTGCAACTGGCAACGGCTAGTTGGAGCAACAGAAGTGCCAGACAGCCCCCCCCCCCCCCTCCCCGCCCCAGTGCTGGTTTAAAAGAGCATGATGGGAAGTTGGAGAGATTTCCTCTCTCAAAACCAGCATGCTGTGTCAGTACTTTCATCTGAAGAATGAAAACAAGGCAGAACGTTGGCCGTGTCAGAGAAAACTGCTTCTGATCACTCCGGCTGGAGCGACGCACAACCGCATCCAGCCTGTTAATATTAAACTTCACGGAGAGACGGCCGCCGCGGCTCGACGTTTCTGACCCGCAGACGCTGTAATCGCCGGCCGCTCTGAGAGGAGAACACATCATGACAGTGACCTTGGAAAATGTTTCCATTTCACTTAGTTGAAAGTAAATGCTTGAAGAGGTTAATAGAATTTGTCTATGCACGTCCTCATGTGTCCGGGTCGAAGGCATCGCAATGCAGACTGAATGAGGTCAAGCAGACTGACTCGTCCGTCTTTGAAGACATGCTGCCCTCAACCAAATATCTCCGTCTGTTCATGGAGTTCAGTTGACCAGGCTGACCGGTCTAACTGTGTGGTGAAGTTCAGGTATTTCAGCTCTCTGGGTTTGTCACCCGTGGTCTCACATGCTAACGGCTTCTAAACACAGATGGTTTCTGAAATTTGCAATTTTCTGAGCTGTCTTCATGAATTTCCATCAACATTTTGAGGCTGTTTATCCCAAAATGGTTAGAAATACGTTTATGAAGCTCAACATGACAACGATCTTCCAATAACCTGCCTCTGCTGAACATTTTGTCAGGTAAATGACTTTGCAAACTGAGATAATCACTTCCTATGTCAGTTTTATTTCATTGTGGTCAGCGGCGGCTGCGATTATTTAAGCTGACTCAAATCCAGGCATGCTGCAGATTCCTATATTTTCTTTTTGGTTCTGGATTTGAAAAAACAAAATCCATCTGTTGGTGACCAGCATTGGTCATTCCCTCCTTTGGGATGGGTATGGCACTCAACCAAAAACATAAAAATGATCTGAGAGAAATCCCTGCTTTGACTTTGAGACTCAATAGATCAAAATGAAATAATAATAATAACAACAAAAATCCGAGCAGAACTTTCTGCTTTTTAATCTAACAAGAATAATCTTGATTACTATCGTTTCTGTAACAATGGCAATTCCCCAGCTGAGTCAGGAGTGCTGAACGAAAGCAGAATATGAGAAAAATCAGGCCAGAAATCCAAACACACATACTTACACGCACGCAGAATTTTGCTCTTAGAGGTTTGCACATGTGAGTGAGTGCACTTACACACACACACACACACACACACACACAAACACACACACGGGTACACATGCATGCACGCACACTGAGCTGCAGCTCTGTGCTTGATTGTCTTACCATCAGTCATTCTACCAAGTGGTAATTGAAAACACATCTCCCCCAGCCCCTGGCACCCATTACAAATAAGACACACTGGGGCTTTCTCCACACAACACAAAGCATAATAACAAATAGAGGCAGAACGACCAACAGAGGAAGAGAAGCACGCTGTAGTTTTTGGCATGACATGAAGAAAACAGGCTCCCAGTGATTGGTTAAGGGCCAAATCCATTTTTCCGAAAAGGGAAAAGAAGAAATATATGTTTCACTGACAAACAGACGGAGCACTTGTCCCTGGTCGATTCATAAATCGTTATATTCTGATCTCGAGTCTTTGGAAAGTCTATTAGTTCCGGATGTCGTCTTATCCCTCAGTTTCTCCAAAATTTTAAACATGAAACGCACAGAAAATCAAAAAGACTCAAATGAAAAGAAATGAGGAAAAGAAATTATTATAAACAGACATACTGTACACACTTTAAATATTAATATATTCTGTAATAAACATGCATTTGTATTTCCAGCCTTCAGAGTGCTCTTCATTACCCAAGATGCATCTCAACCATTGACAAAAAAGAGGCGAAAAAGTGAAATGGCTTGGAACACACTCACAAATGCAGGCACGCACACACACACACACACACACACACGCACACGCACATATCAAATTCATTGGACTTATAACTGGCCTGATCTATGTAAAACGTATTAAAATGCACAGTGATCATCGTGACCTGGAGGTACAGGAGTGAAGAACACAGGGTTTAATTGGGAGCTGAGAACGAAAACACCTGCAGGCTGCCGCGTCTTGTCCATGTGGTCAGACACACACACACACACACACACACACACACACACACACACTGAAAACCATTGAAAACAAAGGCTGATCAGTGAGGCAGAAAAAAAGTAGAGGAGGTGGAGGAGGGGTGAGGTGGTGTGGGGGTAAAAAGAAAAAAAAAAAAAAAGAAGCCGAGGCTGACAGGCAATGATTGATGTTCGCCCATCACGCGAAGCCTGACACTCATCCCTCTCCCTCCCTCCATTTGCAACAAAGTCACTAGTATGTGTGTACGTGGACGGATCGCTGTTTTCCAGTGTGTGTGTGTTCCAAACTAAAACCCATTCAATCAATAAAGCACGGCTCCCTGATTCACGGGGCAATAGCCAGATTGCTGACTAGACAGAAGGAAAGGCGTAGAGAAGCACATTTCACATGTAGATTAAAATCCCAGCCTGGTAACCTTTGGTGTGGGCTGTGTGTGGGCGGCTGAGGCGCGGTGTGGCGATGTTGGGGAGGGGGTTAGACGCATGTAAACAGACCTTATATGTCAAGGTGGCGTGTGTAACACAGGACAGGCGTGTTTTGACGCTGTTGATGGACAAAACCTCTGTAGAGGTGAGGCGGTCACATGTTACCCGAGGAAGGCTGCACATCTATACATGGTGTTCTAAAGACGCCTGGTCCTCCATGGAACTAGCCAAGAAACAAAAATATAAACAAGAATTAAAAATAATTCTGCAGTCATGTGAAAGGCCTTCAGACTGGATGTGTACCTGTGGATGAGTGAATGTGTGTTTTTTGAGTTTGTTTTTCAGAATTAGGTCATCTTTTTTTGCGCATTTGTGCATACACTCAAGCTGTACAAAACAGTGTTTATGCGTCAGAGAAATCATAGAAAATATACGGTTGTACCTCAAAAAGTGGGATGATTGAAAAGCCAACAGTTTACAGGAGCACAGACTAGAGTCTCCAGCTTCCCCTGACTCTGAAACATCTGGTCCGGTTGAGGGCAGCCTGCGGTCTCAGGTCCTGTTCACAGCAATGTTTCAAGAGAAAACATATTATTTTTGCATTTTCAGATCAGAAAAGTTCCAAATTAACATGGCAACGTTTCTCAGGCGCCCGAGGCGAGCCCGAGACGAACGCCCCGTGGGAGCGAGGGCACGGAACTCGGAGCATCGGGACGCCCCTTGTACGGCCACGCCGCCCCCCCTGTACACTGCGCCCTAGGCAGCCGCCTAGTTCGCCTAAGCCCAGGGCCGGCCCTGGGACCACTAGTTGATGCTGCTCTTTGTTTTTTGTGATGAAACCACACACACTCCTGCAGAAGAACTATTATGTGCATGCACATACATGCGTTACAAACGCATGAAGTCAGTATTTATGTTCTCGTAACTCAGAGTAGCCACTGCTATTTTCATTTCTTGTCTCTTTTGTGACGTGCAGATATGCAAAGATCTTAAAAATCAAATACATTAGATCCGTTTTGAGAGTATTGTGTTTGATGTAGTGTCTATATATTTACTACCACTTTTACTGCTGCCATCCTATCTGATGTGTCTCCTTCTCAAGAAACAGGAAGTAATCCTGATTCAAACTGTTTTGTTGTCAATTCTCCTAAATGTGTAATTACACCTCATTCATATAACATCCATTTAATAACAGTCCTCACATGAGCTCCTCCGCCCATTCAGTTCTCAGTCTCCCTTCCTCGTTGAAGATGTTTTTCATGTTACCGACAGCAGCAACGGCAGCTTGTTTGGGGTAAACAGAGTTGGGAATTGAATATCCACAAGCTCTGTGTTGAAAAGATAAAGAAGAAAGGCTCCAGCTGTAAGCACGCTTTAAGTATTAATCCACAGACAAGATGTCCGTTTGTGATGATTAGCAGAAAAGAGAGGCCAAAATAAAAATAAACACAAATCTTGTGGATTACCTCAAAACCACACACAGTCACAAGAAGTCTCGGCTTGTCGTGAGGCTCTCCTGGCGGATTTGCAGCGCTGTAGGGCCACGTGTGATTCATTATGTTTGTTGGATTTGTTGTGCTCTTGTCTGGCTTCTCCATCACCCCACACACTGCGCAATCTGTTAAAAGAAAAAAATACCTAGAAAAATGAACCAGTGCAATATCCACGCAGCACATCAGAATACAAAGTGGCGAGCAGTGATTCACGCTTAAATTTTCATAACTCTGAAATTCATCTAATAGTGGAGTTTCATGAATCAGGTGGCACTCTTAATAAATATTAGGAAACAATTCTCCCTTATGGAGACATGGAGTGCTTGCAACTGACTGATAAACGTCTTTAACAAACGTAACGTCTAACCCGCTCTGGACTTTTAATTCCAGCCTCCATTCTGGGGCAGAGTGCATGTAGCTGCAGGGATGAAGCCTTCATCTTGGCTCAGACGTCTCCCCTGTTTCCAGTCCCCCCCCCCCGACACACAGCCCCCTCCGACTTGCTGCAAACCTGGCGACGATCGAACCCAACAAGATGGGTCTGTTTCAGTTCCTACTGGTGAATTCCCGTGCTGCCGGAAGGGCCTCGGCTCCTCGTGAAGACTCTCAAAACCAAATCTTCAGACAAAAACATACAAATCTGTGCGACGGTCTCAGCGGAGAAAACACAGGGAGAAGTCTTGATGGAAATGTTTCATTTCTTTTCCTCCCAACAGATGCTAAACGAGCAGCACGGATCTCTCGATTTGCATCTTTAGTTGCTTTGTTGATTTGATAACACATATTTGCATTTGGAAACAGCTCGAGTAATTTGACTGGGGACTCCCAATTTGCCTTTGAGGAGAAGTCTGTGCTGCAAACATTCTCGTTGGCTGGCATTGCTTTTCTTTTCTTCCGCTCTTGGCGTGCGGTGGGATCGTACGTACGAGACGCGAGAAGCGTTTGTATTTTGAACAGAACCAAGTCAATACCTGATAACGGGCAGAGTGTTGATCTCAGTCTCCTCACACCTCTTCTATCTGTCTGCTTCATGCGAGCGAGGAAAAGGAATTACGGGTAATAAACAGAAACCTGGATTTACACCAACTGCTTGCTTCTGTGTGTTTTTATACGAGCTCAGAGGAAAAAAGAAACACCTCTGAAGCACTAAAATGTAAAAAAAAAAAAAAAAAAAAAAAAAAAAAAAAGAAGCATTCTTTCTTACATGTTTTTCATGGTAGTGATATTCTGTGCAAACAAACTCATAATATAAACATAAATTTAAGAAAACATCTTCTTTTGCAGAAAAAAAAAACACTTGGAAAGTGTTACTTTAGGAATCTTCCTCCTTAAGGGAAATAATTCATATATAAACAAACATACATCTTTAAAATATGATTACTTGGCCGGTATTTGTTGTAATTATTACAAAATAAATCTGCTCTCTCTGTATATACAAATACTAAAACACTATCAGATTGTCATGTTTAGGTCTCAAATATACAAGTTCACTGGTAGACAGATTAATTTTTCATTCATGGTTGTAAAATCGTCAGAAATGTGAATCCGTGAATCCCTCTTTTTCTTCTTCCAGAGTAACTCCAACTTTAAATGCTGTAAAGTCCTGTGATGGGACAGCCGTAAATGTCACAAAGCTCTACTTCTCTACAGTTTCTGAATTTTCTAGATATCACAAATGGTCAAGGAGTTATGTTAAAGACAAGGTGACAGGATGGAAGTGAAAGGGTTAAACAAGTATTCATAACAAGCATGTCGCATTCAAACCTGCGTTTTGTTGTTGAAACAATAAAATCAAAGCATTTAAGTGCTGCGTAATCTAACCTCCCTCTCTGCCTGCACAGTCAGTATTAAATTAAACCCAGATGATACGACAGAACAAAGTCCGGATATCATTAACTGCTCGCCAGCGGCGTGCAGGCAGAGGCAGGACCCAGCGCGACCCCGGGGAGGTCACCGCAGCCCGTGTGCCTCTGTTCTCGCGTCGGTGTGTGCAGTAGTCAGGAGGCTTTGGCGCACTCTGGAATCGTGGAACCTGCATCCCTGAGGAGATGGTCATCTGGCAGGTGCCTGTGTGTGTGTGTGTGTGTGTGTGTGTGTGAGAGAGAGAGTATGGTTGATCTGCTTTGCACATTGCTCAGGGAACCCCTTGGCCTCCGCAGTCTTGCTTCCCCTCGCATTTTCCATGGTGTGCCTCCGCCTCTCTCTCTCGTGTGTGTGTGTGTGTGTGTGTGTGTGTGTGTGTGTGTGTGTGTGTGTGTGTGTGTGTGTGTGTTTTGCAGCAGCTGGAGTTCCACTCAGCTGGCCTCTCTTTATGCAGTCCTGCTGCAAATAATGAACTGTGTCTCTGCACAGCGGGGGCCATTTTAACTCAGGAGGACACAACTCACAGGAGCTAGCAGCTCTCAACATTTTAGCACCCGGCCTCCATGTCGAGTCTCTGACTGCACAACAAAGCTACGACCCAACCTCCAATTACCTCCAAGTCTTTGCAGATGAGCCAGCATCGCTGATCTGAGAGTGATTTGCAGCTTCGTTCCCGCCAAGTTTTTGTTACAGAAATGCCACCAAAAACAGAGTGTGCATTAGAAAGCTAATAGCGAGACTCCCTGCATCTGCAGATCCTTTTCTTTTTTCCTCAGGGGAAGATTTGGCACCTCACTGTAAAGCTTCGCAACAAAATTACCTCAGCCTAAACCTGTCAACAGACCATTACAGCCCACGCTGACTATTACGGGCTGGGGAGAAAAGGGCCAAAGCCATTGTAGCGCAAAGGTGTTGGCAGATATGGGCCGGAGGAATGTGGCAACAGGGATATTTGTTGGCTGTGCGCAAGACAGTCTCGCTTCTCAAAACACAGTCGAGTCTGCAGACCCTTATCAGCACGCTTAATAAAGCATGGCGATGCAGTGATATCAGTGCGGGATCCTTTTGGATCGTGAAGATTTAAATAAACTCATAATCCAGGTTGCACGGTGCACAACACGTGAAATCTAATACAGCTGCGCTGATTGCACAGCTTTCAGTAGGTTAATAAATCCTTCAAAGAGTGTTTTTCTATCGCCTCCTTCATCCCAAAACAATGATTTAGATCAGGGGTGTCAAACATGTGGCCAGTGGGCCAAAACTGGTCCGCCAAGATGTCCAATCATTTCCCAATCTGATGATATTAAAATCTGTAAAAGTAAGCACTACAGAAGAGGGCTAAAGTTTGGGCTGTTGGTTTTTATGCTTTCTCATTTGTTTGAGATCAAACCAGGTTGCTTCTGGCATCTGAAGTACTTCGACTCTGCAATTTAAAGACCTTCACACTTCTTGTCAGATCTGTCATTGACTTTAATCACACATTCTTGTTTGAATTTGTTTAGCTTAATTTTAAATTAATTCATGCTTAGAAAAAGCTCATAGGCAAGTCACAACAACAGCAAAATGTTGAAGCTGTGCATGGAATGCATGGATGAGTGTGTTAGAAAGTTTACAATAATCCAAATGCAACCCCAGCTTAAATGTTTTTAGAACTTTTCTGATTCAATGCCTCTGTGAAAACACAGTTTTCAACAGATAAGGGCTGGAATTAGTAAAAAAAAAAAAAAAAAAAAAAAAAAAAAATTGCAGTGAAATATCACAGTGACCAAAAACCTGAGCTAAAAATGACACCCTGTCCTCGAAACATGCCCAGCGCTATACTTAAGTGCTGCCCCATCATGCTCCTGGGCCTTCCATCACTGTCCGCTGACGAGGGAGCAGGGGAATTTGGCAACTACAACCCACCCCCCGCCCCCCCCCCCCCCCTCGACTCCCCCGGTGGGGAGGGCGGTCATACCTGGGGGCCCATGAATGGAGCCCTCAGGTAAAGCGCTGTTGAAACAAATCTAAAGCTGCCTAATGACACGCACCGTGAAACTCTTCACAGGTCATTTACGCTGCTGACAGGCTGCTGCCACAGCGCCGCACACCTCCTCTCAGCATGTGTGTGTGTGTGTGTGTGTGTGAGAGAGAGAGAGAGATCATGCAGATATACAGAGCATTGAGAGGGATAGCCAGAGGTTGACAATAAGAAAGTGAGGGCAGAGTAAAAAAAAAAGTAGCTCATGTATGTGTGATCTGTATTAGTCATACTCTGGGAGGTAATCTGTGAGCTATGAAAACAGTGTTTAGGCTCTCTGCAGCGTGGCCTCACAGCATGGGAAAGCGATTAGAGATGCTATCTCCAATGGCTGCTCAGCACTTGGTTGAAGTTACCTCAGGTCGTATTTCCGAAGATGTTTAATTTATGTTTGCTGTATTTGGAGTCTGACTTTGCTGCACAGTGGATGCCTTCGGAAATTCTTGTATTGGTAATCGAGCACGCCGATGTGCTTCCAGGCTTCGTCTCTGAAATAAAGCAACCCCGAAAAGGGACCAGTGCAGGAAAAAAAAAACAAATGAGAAGGAAATAAAGGCAAGAATAAAGCTGGTCTTTGACTTCTGTTCGCTAAACGACTAACATCCACCAATCTTTATGTGGTTAAATCCCGGAAAGCCAAAATCTTTCAAACTTTATCTTGTTCCCTACAAATTTGCAAAGACATATGTTCATTGCAAACATGAGCCAGTATTGTCCCACAGGCTGTTTACACACCTATTCTCCATAAATGAAATCAATGAATCGTTGGTTTTTACAGGTGAATGTGTGGGAAAGTTTTAGCTTAGAATATCTGAATATCATCTTAACAAATAAATCCATGCCTTATAGTCTGGTTTACAGATGGAACAAACAGAGAGGACCCAGTGGACGTCACACATACACAGGGTGAACATGCAAACACAGACGGGCCTCCAAGCCGAGTCTGGACTCAAACCGAGGGCCGTTTGAGGCAAAGCCTTTCCACTGCATCACAACACAGACCTATTCCAGGTTGTTCTTTTCCTTTAAATCGTTACCACACCAGTCTGGACTCTTTTCCAACTTCAATTAGTGTCTTCGTACATCAGTTTCAAGCCGCAAATACTCCTCTTCCAAAAAATGAAAACATTCACACAAGAATAGACAGTTTAAACAGGTGCTATGGTAACATAATCGTCACCGCGGCAATTACTGCCGTATGCCCGACTAACAACCATAAATCATCCTCCCTCCACAAAGAGGACGTTGTGGCGCTCCACTCCCATCCAATAATCAGAAATTGCTCCGTGTACGGCGTGACGAGCGGGCGCTGAAACGGCCCATTCTTCTGTTTGGCGGACGATATTTTGCTCTCGATGGCGACATTACAGGGATCCTTCAGCGGGCACAATATTGTACCTGCTCGACACCTGTTAGCTTTAGCCAGGGGTTTCATCAGATAGTTGAAATAAATACTAGTCATCATCATAACCATAATCATAGTCATAAAAACCAGGGGCCTTTGTGCCGTTGCCAAATTGCCCTGCCGTCTGATTTACAGTCGGACGAGGCGGGGAGGGGAGACAGGCAGGCCGGGGAGGAGGACGGCGTCTGCTATGTGCTGCGAATGGGAGAAACAGTCCAACATACACACCTGCAGACCACCCGTCTCAAACACACACACACACCTGGGAACTCTCAAAGACATGTAATGGGTGGGAATGGGCTGGAGGGAAGAACACGGAGGAATTCTCCTGGGATTACAAAGACGGACATTGTGCTGGAATCACAACGCAGCGCAGCAGGTGAGCAGGACGATAAGAGGCCAAGAGGACAAATTAGCCCCCCATATTAAAATAATCCCCCATGTCTAATAACAATAATATTCCCCACGCCGAGGCTCTGGCCGGATCACAATGGCGTTCCTTCTCAGGCAGCAACTTGTTGAAAACAGATTTGAGTGTTTGTGAAATGTGGGCCCATCATATCAGCTGGACTTGTCAACAACCCTGAAATACTCAGAGGTTAGAGGAATGGATGCCAACAGGAGCAAAGAGGTAGCCGTGTGTGTAAAAACAAAATCTGGAGCAGCTGTTTGATACAACGGGAGACCTGTGCTCAGTGAATTACGGACATAAAATAGAATTTATTGGTGACTCTACATTACATCTGGATGTGAGGGATAGTTCGGAAACGGACTGACGGTGTGTCCCGCCTGCACCCGCAGTCAGCTGCGATCAGCTTCTCAGTCCGCAGGGTAACCAAATGGCCAGAAATGGGCCAAATAATCACACCGAATGCTAAACAGCAGCAAAAATAAACTGGTACATGCGATTTAGCAGCCAAATATATGAAGACTTTATTTGTTACGAGGCACAGGTATCAGGGGAACGACCAAAGAACAACTACAATCAAGTCTGCAGTGATTTCTGAAGCAGCGCCCGATACACATCTATTGATCTCAACTGAAATTATGCTTCTACTTTCACCTTGTTTAAATATCAGAACTAAACTTTCCCATGGTGTTCACTGTATTTAACTTTTCTTTAAATGATGCCACATACTGTAATTCTGTGCACGTGTGTGCAAGGCCACTCGCTTCATGTGATTAAGATCTGTGCAAAAGTGAATGAAGAAAATTGTGACGTTCCAAAATCGTGAATTAAAAAGATTAATTAACAAGTGAGGAAGTGATCACTGCATGAAAAAAACCACTGTTTCCCCGTCGATCAAATGAAGCTTTTTGAACATTGTCTTAGAATACTGTTTAAGTTACTTATCTCTTACTGTGATGGAAGTTATGAAAATAATTACATCTTTAAAATGCACGATTGGTCATAAACTGACATACTTCAAGTGTTTGCTGTAAACTTTGCATTTGTTAAAGAATATCATCAACATCACATTGCTGGTTTTGTCTCTCAGCGCTCGGCGCAGCCATCTGAAAACAAATACTGAGATCAAACTGCTTACTCACAAACAAAAGCAAAAAATCTTCAGAAATATCTTCTACTCGAGGACTGAAATAGCGATCCCTAAAAACAAACAGAAAGACGTTACCGGTGCTAGTCAGCATTTGGACTTTGCTCAAGCATTGTACATGTAAACTTCTCTTCAGTCAGCGAGAGCAGGATCAGGAAACTCTGACTCTTGAAGTTGTTCCAGCATCAGATCTGCACACAGCTCTCTTCTTGTAAACATGTTTTGTTTTTTTTTTGTTTTTTTTTCTCTTAAACATCACCAAAAATGCCCAGCAGCTCCACGAAACATTAGATCTCTTTAATCAGCGATATATTTTATCGTTTGTGTAGAAAGTCATGTAAATAAAGCAGAATCGGCTGATTCAGGACTGATCTTTCAATATGATATCATCACAAGGAGGAGGTTAAATGTAAGGCACCAAATAATCCGTTTCAAGCATTTCCCCATCACGGAGCTGCTCTGTGCTGTGAAGCTTTCTGCAGTCGCAGTCGCCTCCTGGCCAGGGCCTCCTGTTTTTTCCTCTCGATCTCGGCTGCTGTGCACTTCCCTTTTGTCTGGCTTGTGACAAAAACTGGAAAAGACAGAAGAAAGGGAGAAGAAATCGTAAAAAACACTAAATATGATTTTATTACTGCGATCAGGAAATGTAATTACGCATTTTCAAAAGATCTGAGAAGGAAACAAAGTGGAAACAAGCAGTAAGTCAGAGCATTTATGCTGCCATATGACCGACTGCTTTTCAATTTGTTAATGTAGAATGATGTTCATTTGGAAATATAATCATAAAAAGTTCATCTACGTCCAGGAAAAAAAAAAACAAAAACAAAAACAATCAGTCTGCTGTTCACTGGCAATGGAGCTTCCTGAAGTTTGGCCTCCCTGCATGGTCACAAATTAAAGCCATCGTGCTGTGTTTACTCGCTTTCTGGGGAGAATTTTTCATGTGCACACGAGTTCAACTGTCAACGATTATAAGAACAACAGGCAACATCTGTTTTACTTGTGATCCCTTACATCAATATCCAGCTTTAAAGCAAACTGCTGAGAGCAGTGGAAGAGCAAGTGCACATACTTTTCCAAGAGCAAACATGTCCTGTCAGCATGCGAACACAACACGACTCTGATATTTGGAAAAAAGCTTTCATAAATGGGATCTTGTTTTAATAAACACAGAATGTTACTTTCTAAAATAAAGCTGTTACAACAGGACAGTGAAATTTTTCTGAACGTCTCAGATGTTTCCTGGTTCCATTCAGATTTATAGATCTGTCTGCTGCCTTGAAAAAAATATTACTATTTTAATAACTCTGTGGCAGGAAGGTTTGTGGGGACATCAAGTGACAGGAGAAATATGAACTATTATTTTTGAAAAGGCTCCTCAGCAGGGGAACTTTCAGATAGTTCACATGTGATGTATTTCGCTCCAGTTAAAATGAGCACATCTTACCTTTGCTGCATGTGGCTGCTGAGTCTGACACGTTCCTCTTGAAAGCCGTCTGAGTTGACTCCGAGCCCCGATGCGCTCTGGGTGTCACCGTTCGTAGCTTCACTTCCACACTGGCATTTCCAGCCTGGAAATTTCCAGAGGAATCCTCACGCTGGCTAAATGTGCCAAGATTTGTGTGGCTTCCTGGGAAACTCTGAGACATGTGAGATTTGTTGCTGGAGCCTTTCATGGGAATGTTCCATCCCTGGTAGGTTGTAGCTTCACAGTTAGTCCCTGGTAATGAGTTAGAAAGGACTGAAGCACATGACGGCTGTCTGTTAGCGCTGGCACCGGCGCCCGTGGGCCAGGCCGTGTCGATTGGCAGAGGCTCCGTGCTTCGCCTTCCTCTCTCCGTGGCAAAACCTTGGCGGCTGGTGGAACTCGTCTGCTGTGGCTGAGTGTTGGAGATCTTTTCCATGTTGTCACATACCTGGTAGAGCAGAGCATCGTCATCCCCGTCGTCCCACAGGCTATTTGAAATGTCTTTAGCGGATTCCGCCCCTGAATGAGCACCGCCGTGTTGGTTAGGGATCCCATCAACCCGAGGAGCGGAGGATGTCTTCGTAGTGGTGGAGTTCTGGTGAGACGTGTGCATTTTGGGCTGTGCGGCAGTGAAGCCGGACTTTGAAACTTCCTTGGCTTGAAAATAAGGGTTAGGCTGTAACTTGAAAGTGCTTCGGTTGATTGTCTTTGTTTTGGGACACAGCTCCTGCAGTGCACTGTGGTTTGGTTTGGGGCTTGTGTTCGATGACTGAGGAGCAGAGTCTGTGGAAGCAGCCGGCTTGCAGAGAGCTGCAGACTGTGCTGTATTTGTCTTAGTGTGAGGGTGGGAAGTAGCTTTGGTACTGGAGTCGTGTTGCTCGATGGGATTCTGGGTCATTGCAAGCACAAAAGAGTCATTTAGTAAGTCATCATTTTCCCAGTCATCTTCAAAGTCATCACAGTTATTTGCATTAGAACCACAGGATCCCTTATTTCCAGCTGAGGCCAACCCGTCACTGGACTTGAGCGCCGACTGTTGTCGTTTACTTGAAGCCACGGTCACAGATCGGTCTTTCATTTCCTGTAAATCGGCCAACGTTGCAGAGCACTCGCTCAGCCGCCCACTGATTCCTTGAGTGGAGGAGTCAAACAAAGCGTGCAGCTCAGCCTCCACCTGTTCGGCCGACGACGGATACTTCTGGTGCTTTGCAGGGCCCGAAAATGGTGGCCGTGCCAGTTCTGCTTCAGAAGCGTTCCCACATTCATCAGGTTCATTTTTCACAGGGTTGAACTGTTCTGAAGTGTCCGTGTCTTGCTGCATGTTTTCATCAAACTGCCGGGCCAGCTTCATCAGATCATCCACACTACTCTGCCTACAGATGTAAAAAGAGGAAAATGGCAAAACTTACAAGTTTATGGAAAAAGAACAAGCCAGAAGAGTATTCTGGAGTGAGGGAGACTGCATACCGAGAGGACTTTTTTCTGAGTCGTTGCCGAGGAATCTCTGGTGTACAGGGGATGGCACCCTCACCGATCCACTGCAGCAGACACGAGTCTCTCCCTTCAGGTCTGACATCCTAAACAAGATAAAAATGTAGAATAGAAAGTGTAGAATGACACAATCTTCATTGTCAGAGTGCTTTCCTACAGGAGGTTACTCAGTTTTCTGAAGCAGAACGGGAGGCAGACACACTCTCTTTAACTTTAGACTGCTGGAGACCTTTACTCACTGAGTTTCTCTTTCTTTTTTCCTTTCTCACAATCCATAAATTCATATTTCCAAACTACATATCACTAAATGGCTGTTTCTCTTCTGTGCTTTCTCTCTTTTCTCTCCGTTTCTTCCTGCCAGACATCCGAAAGTGGAACTGTGGCTTGAGCCTCATTTGAGTTTGATTTAGCATTACGTCCGAGCATCGCTCAGTGTATCAAGAAGCAACTGACCTTCGGTGCGATACGGTTCACGATATCTGATATTGGCACCACCCTGGTGCTCCTTTGTCCTGAACATACAGAAAAAAAAAAGATGTTATAGTGTTAATATGAAAGGCAGTAACAGTAATGTTCATTCAAATACAAAGCAGGAACTTAACAGTAAAGTACGTGTTGTGATTAACATTTGGGACTTTCATGTTAAGATGCATAATCCTGTATGAAGAGACAAAACAAATGACTTCTGTGATGGGCATCTGTTCTTCTTACCAGTATTGGCATGAGTTGGAGAGGTGGAGTCCCAAACAATATCCTGTGAAGCCTCCACATCTCCGGGAGACTCTGCATTATGCAGGCCGAAGTTTCTGCTGCAGCCTTGCTGCCTCGGGCTCTGCAAACCTGTGCAGATGAAACACTTGTCAACTGAACATCGATAAGGACTCCCTCACTAGGACTACTCTCAACAAGTCCTGGTAGAGTTGCAGTCTGAAGCACAGTAATCTTCGATGCAGCATGCTGAAGGGGGTGTGGCTCAAGGGCCCACAGTGACAATCACTTCTCATTGTTCACTAGACTAGATTAGCTAGTCCTGGCTCAATTTGCACTGGAATTCCTCCCTACCTGGACAAATGAGAATATGCATAGACATTAATGTGCACTGGCAGCGCTGATTAAAAGAGGGTATTCTCAATTGTACTCATTGTCACCTTGATTTGATGTATTTCTTTAATTCCATGTAAAGCACTTGGAACTACTTTGTGGGAATGATGTTATAAAAATACATTTGCCTTGAGACGACACCGACCAGGACAAATGAGAGCACGCATAGACACTACAACACTGCAATGGCAGCAATGATTAAAGAGGGATTTGGAGAAAGTTAGCCAATCAGAATGATGCAAGTTTTCAGTGAGAGGCACGGATTAAAGGGCTGGGGGTGGAGGGGTGGACTGAGATGCTGAAGTGGGAGAGAAGTAGACTGGAGCGGTGCGTTTACCACGCTCCAAGATAACAATAATGCATCTGTAAGTGAAACATGCATATGTATAAAATGTCACATCTTTTTTAAACATATGAAAACAAACAGGATGCACACAGGTCGCCCTGCCTGAAATCACTGTGATCCGTTTGTTTTGATGGCCTCGTGGCCACCAACTCTGTTCCAGGTCTAAACTGTTCTCCAGCCTCGGATTACTTGTGTTCCAGTCGTGTGTTCCTCCCAGATCCAACAGTCTCACCTGTGCACAGGGGCGATGCTGCTGTTCGGGGCATCTGCCTGTCGGATTTCTTCTCCTGTGATTTGTGACCCAGTTTGAAAACATCCGTCCACAGCGCGCTGAACTCGGGGGTGTGAGCAGCAGCGCTCCGCGGCTCTGACATGAGTCGCCTGCACGCTGCAGCGACGGCAAACCGCGCCGGACAACGCGGCTCGTCGAAATATCTACCTGCACAATTTTAACCGCATTCAAACGTGTGTGTTTTTTCTCCTTTTTTTTATTCGTTTACAGAGAACAAGCCGCCATGCTTGCTCGTGACGTCACGGAGTACGGAAGCCGAGAGGCGTTTGTTTCCCCCGAAAGGTACGCGCACCACACACAGCACGTGCGGTTTGATAATTGTAAAAAAAAATAATTGCAGTAATTGTGTAATAAAATGAGCCTGTGATGAACCCCACATTTTAGGTTCATTATCAGTTTTTACAAACGGTTAAAAACTCACTGGACTTACCCACATCCACATACAGAGAGAGATGAAGATATCAGCCTCAGAGCAAAAAACATCACAGGCTTCGCTCATGGAGACTGAAAGAGCCACAAAACAAGACAAGTTTGCACTGTTCCCTTTTCCCAGCTGTTCCACATTGTGAGAATGTTGCATCTTTTTTCTATGCCTGGTATTTTTGCTCCTTCATCCCATGGTTTCACATGGATCTGTGGTTATTTTGTGGTCTAGGCTTGGTCGTGTTGCATTCTATTCATTTTGACTCACATGTTTTGCCTTCTTTTGGTAATTTACCTTCAATTTGTAGCCATTCTCTGTGTCCTTTAGTTGAGTTTATGGATTATGTCAGTGATTTTGTTTTTCCTCTGCTCTATTGGTAATTTCATCAATTACGCTGGTCACTTTGCAGCTTGTGTTGCTTTTTATTTATTCTTTTGTCACCACTCGCTATTGTTTCACACCTTTTTCTGTGTATATTCCACCTCTGCCAACCTAATGAGTTATAATTAGTCTAGTGAGATTCAGTATAGCAGTTTTGACATAAATTATATCCTAACAGATGCACTTACATTCATGTATGTTAAAGATCACTCAGAGAGATTTACACAGCAGTTTTGATTAGATTGCATTATATTGAGAGATGATACTGATATTTTCTTGATGCCATAGGCACTGATAAGAGAACAAAAAAAAAAAAATTTCTTGGCTAAAAGGAGAAGGTTACCCTGACTGCTTTGGCTCTTCGACATTTACTGAGAAACTAAAGCTGTTCTTGCAACATGAAATGCAAGTTAAATCAACATATACTGATTTAAACTTGCAGTAGAAATGTAGCATCATGTCGCTGCTGAATGGCATTTACATAAAAGCTGTTGTAATGATTATACTTATTGACTATTTATATTTGACTTTCAGAAATCTGTAGCTAGCCTATTTAATACAAGATAATAATCTCAAGCTAACGTGAAGTTTAACACAAAAGTAATGGTGGATTTAGGTCCCATTCAAATGTTAGAGTATGATAAGTAACAATCCACTTGTCTAAATGTTCATTTTCGACCTTAATTTTATTAAAGTGGGAGGTATTTTACTTGCCGATTGCTCCATGTTCTCTGTAAAAAGAAACGAGGAGCAGAAAAACCCACATTTGCATTACCAGACTCCGCGCTTTGTCCGCTAACTCCATGAAATACAGACGTTCAAATTCGAGTTTGTGTTGCTCTCGGGTGATTGCAAACGTTACTGTAAATATTTTGTCAGACTACCAAGTGGCCTGCACATATGTCTGCCCAGTAATTGTAGTCAGGTCTCATTGGGCCTGGAGCTCGTTTGTTGGTATAGAGCCCTTTTTGAGATGGTTTCCTTTTGCCCAGATAGTGTGCCGATTGTCAAATAAATCCATCACACTTTCCTTAAATGTTTATTATGTTGCTCCACTACATTTGCAGACACGGTCCATATTTCTTGGTGTTTGACAAAAGAAATGCCACAGAGCTTACAGACTGAAGCGGTAACTGCTTGTGCTATCCCTTCATGGATGCTACTGTTAATAATCAGCCTTGACTGTATTGTAGTTGGCGGGCAGCGTTGTCCTGCAATGGCACGTTGTGCCTTAAATTAACATTGTAATTTAGCAGTTTGACTCTTTTTAAAAGCATCAAAAAGCTTTATTTGTCAAATATTAGAAGATCTCTTTGTCGCCTGACACATATTGGACTAGAAACCTCAGAAAGAATGATGGAAATAGATCCAGTAGATTGTGACACAAAGAGAAGGGGAAAAAAAAATACGATAATAATAGGAGTCAGAATGGAAAATCTAAAACTGGTCTCATCTGTTTCACAGTTGTAAGCATAAGAATCTAATTTGCATCACTTTTAATTCAATTTAGTGTCCCATCTTGTTCTCAGTCAGTCAAATGTGGACAGTACTGGCACGTTGCATCAACTAGTGGCTTTGTTCAGTCCAAAACCATCAGACTTCAAAAAAATCAATTATTTCAAAACTCCTTCAAGAAACAAAGCAGGGGAAGAAGAAAAAAAAAGACTAAAACATTGTGCTTAAAATAAACCTTTTTGAGATGGATACAGTCATTTCAGTAAACTTTATACTTTCAAATGTGGAAAAATATCAACACCACATCCAGCTATCCATCTTAGCCAATTGATCCAAGCCAGGGTGACTGGGTGGTGCAGCTGAGCTCAACACTCCTTCAAATAGATACACAAAAAGACACACAATACAGTCAGTTGAGAGCGAGAAAGTTAGAGCATACAAATTTAACAGAAAGATCCTCATGTCACCGACTATGCTGGAAATTGTATTGAAATCAGGTGTAAGTTTCATGCAAAGATGGACATTTCTGAGCTGAAAAGGTCTTTAAATCATTTTATCACATCCTCAGTTGTTAAATGACATTTTGTGTCTCGGGCAAACTGCAGAAATTTTCTTTAAATCTACAAAATCAAAAAACAGACTATTTTTTCTGTAAAATTTCATGTAATTGTGCGAGCTGATGCTTTGATCAAAATGATCTTTTCTTTTAGTTTATCTTGGAGGAAATTTCTCAGTCAGAAATTAAGTGTATAATTCGTAGTTAAACATGTGATAAATGCAACTTTTAGGTTTCATGTAAACATACATAAAGAATATTTTCAAACTAAATATGTAGAAACTGACACATTTTAATGTCTAAATTATCTGTGTCTTTGCCTTCATTATTTGACATTTTGTTAATTGATTGAAAAAAGTGGGGTTTTTTTTAACCTGCATGGTTGATTATTTAATTTCTGATGCCAAAACTGTATAACCACAAGTGTCCCATTGAAATTTAAAAGGCCTGGCCAAACTGGACTGCAGAAATTACAAAACACTGCTATAAAATCCCACATTGAAAACACACCAAAAAGGAAAATGTTATAAGTTGTAAGAAAGTTAAACTCAATATTTTGTGAGATCAAATTCTGCTGTTTTTGGCTCAGATTAAATTTAATTGTCATGCATATTGCATTGTTTTTAAAAGTTGGTAACCTGTAAGTTGATGCTCTTTCTTCTCTTCTCTCTGAGAGCTGAGCCGCATGATGCATGCTGATAATATTATTCACACTGACATATACAAACAGGATTTGGAGTTTTCACAGAACAAACTGATTTCTGTCATCAAATATGAAACTTTAACCCAAAACATTTGTCAAGTAGAGTTTCTGCAGAGATTTCTAGAGTTCCTTTATTCCATCTGACATTGTTGGAACAGCAACTTTCTGCATAGTGGCCCGCATGCATGGATTTTAAATGACGTGTCATGATTTTAAATAAGTGAGGATTCATTTAATTGCTTGGTTTATTTTATAGTTTTGTTATACGTTCACCGATGGTGATTGATATATTTTGTATCATCACACTATGCCATTAATCTACATTGAGACATTTTAATATCAAATGCATATCATCTGGTGTCTAACACACACACCCACACCCACACACACACACACACACACACACACACACACACACATACACACACACACACACACACACACACACACACACACACACACACACACACACGCTCACACACACACACACACACACACACACACACACACACACACACACACACACACACACACACACACACACACGAGTATGAAGGGCAATTTCCAGAATAAAGCACTAGATGGTGCTTGTATACCTTCTTGGCATTTTATGAGTGTGTGTGTGTGTGTGTGTGTGTGTGTGTGTGTGTGTGTGTGTGTGTGTGTTTGATGTGTGTTTGGGGGTGTTGTGGAGGAAAATAGTAAGTAAAGTGAGAATGAACTGAATAGTAGAAACAGATTTATTTTAGAAAATATTTTATAGAAGTGTGGTGCTCCTCACACACACGCACGCACGCACACACACACACACGCACACACACGGACAGCAGCGAATTGCTAAGCCTGATTATGCTTGATTCTACTTTGATTGTTTTCATTTGGAAGCGGTTTATCAGTATAGAGAATTTGGAAAACCAATCAGCTGTGTTTCTTTGATTGAGTGCCAAGAGCAGTTATGAACAGACGACCTGCAGTCGCAGCATCGACTTCCCCGGTTTTCTTGTGTCTTGTTTCGTGAAAACATCGGCCTGTATTTACCCGCCAAACAATGAATGAAAGGGAGATGAGGTCAGCTGCAACATGTGTCATCTCTGGAGCACACACACTCCCGTTTAGAGGGTCAAAAGCAGGAAGAGGCTCGTAGAATTAAAACGTTGAAGTGCCCTAGAGTCATTGTATTAGCAGGTAAACAAAGGTGGCAGAAAAGTAGCATTGAGTCATTTTAGGATTTAATGCTAGTATCTAAAAATGTTACTTTTCAAATCATTTAGGTGGCAGATATTGAAATCACTGTGATGTAAAGCATGAAAAAAAGCAATATGTCCCTTTAGAGATGCAAAAATAAATGAGTAAATCCATTTGCATTTGTGGAAATTTTTATATTTGCCATTTAGTTTGAACATCTTTCATAGAAATGCTTTCCTTTTTTTCTTGCTCTTTGCTTTCTTCAGGAAATGTGTGTGTTTTGCAGCCGTACACCGAACAGCACATTTAAGCCTACGGGCCATTGTCATGTTAGTGGCGTAGCTGCTGTCAATGTTAAAGAGGTTAACTGGAACCGCCAGTATGGATGTAACAGTGATTTAATCAACAGTTAGCTGCGTTTCATGCCTCCCTTTAATGCATTCAGCTAATCTTGGGGGTATCCCCATTGCTCTGTCAAGCGAGCTGTGTCATATCACGCTGCCACACAAATCCACACCCGGGGGGTGCCGTCTCCTGCCTGTCTAAAAGTCACCATAACACCCTCTGTCACAGCGAATGTTAGCATTTCTCAGAAGTGATAGTTAGACCGCGGAATAAAGGGCATGAATGTGTCAGCTTAAATTTGAATATGAGGCATCAGCGGGCCTTGTGTTTTTGCCCATCCTCGCTCTCCTCCTCCTCCTCCTCTTCTTTCCAAGCCATGTCGCGGCTGAAAAAATATTGCCAAAGGCTGCAGAGGGAGATGAGAGGAAGAACACTTTAGCGTGGATTCTTCAAGCTTGCCTGCCTTTTTCCCAGAGGTCTGTCGCTTCACCTAACTACCTACCGCCTTCTTCTATTTATTGGTTACGCCTGGGTTGTTTAGAAGCAATTAAGAAGCTAATTGTCGAGATTTCTGTGGACTGGGTATTATAGTAAAAAGTAAAGAGCTAATGGCTAATTGCCCAAGCAGCTGCTTGTGTTTATGAAGGAGGAGCGAACATGCCAGGGGATCTACCAGGCGTAGACAGCAATGAGGACAAGGAAGTGTGTGTGTGTGTGTGAGAGAGAGAGAGAGAGAGGTAGGGTGGGGGAGCTCATCATTGCTGTGGATCCTTGGGATGCTTCATACTGGGCAGCTGCCAGTTGAACAAGGCGAGGAGAATATGAAACTCAACGCCGAAAAGTGTCTGCATAAATAATAATCACCTCCGATGGCCTCTGGTGTTTCACCTCCAAGGAGTCCGTCGCGTCGTCTGTGTTTGTATGTTAAGGCTATGTCCCAGTGTTTACGCCACCCCTCCCGTGTGCTCCGATCCCCCACCCCCCCACCCATTCTGCCAGACCCCCTTTGGGCTCGCTGTGCCTCATGGATGACAGTTAGCATGTGGCAGAGCTCTCTGAAGTGGAAGGGATCCAGGATACGGAGTTTCTGTGCCAGCGTCAACCAGGCTGGGATTTCACCCATTTCACAGTGTCTGCCAACGGCTGGGACTGTGAATGGAAGCATTTGGAAACAATGCCCGCTTCTGCAGCGTCAGATCAGTGGGCTTCAGCACTGCTTCGATGCAGCCCGAGGTGGTTTTGGCGTCTGCCTGAAAGAATCCCAGCAGCCTTTTTGGTCACATGAGGCGAGAAGGAAGTGCTAAAGGCTGTCCAACTGCACTCTCCTCCAGCAGTAGATGGTTGAGATGAAGAGGACAAAGAGGCAAAGTGATCTTCAGAACCAGGCAGTCGTTATTTGGCTTTCTGTTGCTTGTTGCCTTCCAACATGACTGCTGTGATTTGAGGGCTGTGCACTGAAGACCTGCTAAGCTTTCTGAAGCCCAGCTGTTTTGAATATATAAGCAAAACCAGGGAACACAGCAAGAACATTCAAGTTAGTCCATTGTCATAATCACAAATGTTCCTGTCGGCTAAATACAAGTTTTAATCAAGGCGCGAAGGAGAAATAGTCAGAAAACAGGCTCAACATATTCCATATTATCTGCTTTATCCTCTTAAACCAGATGGAATAGCAGCGTCTCGGGGTAAATTATGTCGAATTAGTCTCCGTGTACAACCACATTACAATCTGCCCAGGCAAAGGGAGGGAGGACGCTGTCTGAATGGTGTGTAGCTCTACAGTGAGTAGTTGTTGATGGCTACATCATACAGTACAGCAGATCATAACCGATGTGCACAATGACGCACATCTGAATTAACCCAACGATACCTTTCATCTGCCCGATTCACCCCGTCGATGGTCTGTTTGGGTTGATGTGGTTTGGTCTCGACAGCGTTCAGACTATTAATTAAAGATGAATCAAGTCAGAACTGGTCCGACTTGATTCATGTTTAATTTTCTGAAATCACATCAGAATTGGTTTGGAGGCGGATTGAGACTCAGTCCTCTTGTTTTGTGTCTTCCGGTCTTCATATGGCAGAAGTCACATTTCCACCTATCAGATCAGACTAAAGAAATATCGATATTCGTTTGAATGAGACCAAAGTTGGCGAGTGTGAACGCACTCTTAATGTTCCTTTCGCTTGAAACCGTTGACCTTAAACTGGGAATGATATTTTTTAATGGAAACTGCATAAGAAAATCATTACATTCAGTTTTGAATCTTCACCAACATAGCAAAACTTTAAAATAACAATCAGATTTTAATACTTTTTCTGAATTATTTTTCTAATGTTTAATCAAATCAGTTCTCACTTTCGACACTTGTACATTCACTGATTGGAAGCAGAAATTATTGTATTAAACTGATCATACTTGTGATTTTTCTATCAATTTCAGGTTACAGGTTCATACATCTCAAGGACGTCAAGGGCGATAGAGTATTTAAATTATTACTTTATTCTTAATACGGCTTGTTATCGCTACAGAGAACTGTTAACTTCAGACTTTGAGTATGACCTTAATATTCTTTGCTCTGCTCGCACACAGTGAGAGAGACATCAACAGTAACGTCCAAACTGTTTGACTGGCAGCTGATCTCTGGGGCGCCCTGCAGAAGGCAGTGATTAGCTTAGCAACAGGGGTGGGGAGGAAAAAAAAAACCCACCTCACAGTTAAACAAAACCTTTATTTTAAAAATTTCACCCTGTTATTAGGCTAACCTCCAAAACTTAATATCTGTAATGAAATAACATAATTTTAGTAAATTCAATTAACCTCTGTCTCGACCCCCTCAGGGCTTCACTTAACATAGATTCAACTAAGGTTGTCTTGATTGCAGCTCGGCTTTAGGTGTTACAGACCTCGCTGTCTGTCTCTCGGTGTTCAGTTTATGGGAAATATACCGCGTTATGGTGAACTTATCCGTGCCTGCTGGGTCATGTAACGCACCCAGGCAATATCAAAGAGGGAGCCATTTTGTCAGATTAAGACACAGCAGCGGTTGTGGAGAAATTTTAAAGTGAGCAAGCAGAGAGGGGCGGTGCGCACGGCGCGCCGAGGCAGCAGCCTACTTTGACTGCTCATTTATTCTGTTTATAATAGCGGAGCCGATGATAAATGTCCCGCAGAGTGCACATGTGCTAAAATATTCATCAATTGGAGTCCCCCTAATTTGCGGAGGAGGAAAACCAATAAATTCAAATGTGAGCGGCAGTCATGTTATATTCATATGAATATGCAAGACCATGGGTAGGACATTAAGATTAATCTGGCATGTACGCGCTTTTAACCATTTCCAGGATAATGACCTGCGTTAGATGGAGACGTGTTGGAGGAAGGTGAGAATTTGAGAAACCAAATGCTCGATTGAAATTCAACCACGAGTCCTGTAATGATGTTCCTGTAAATTTTAGGGTGAACAGGGAGCCCGAAAGCTGAAGAAGAAGAAGAAGAAGAAAAAAAAAAAAATCCAAACTCCCACACTTCTCACTGATTAAAGGGAAAGGAGGAGGAAACAGCTCTTTTCTGTTCATTCTCATTTTCAAACATGTAATAACATAAAAACGGGCTCTTAGCCTTTTTGGTTTTGGTAAAGCTTCATTTGTCATTATCATGTCATCAGACTCCAAACCGCATGCTTTTGAAAAACTGCTTGATTAGTCCGTTCCCTCGGAGCAGCAGCTGGCACAGTTTTCCCATTCCCCCTCGTTCTTCTGCCGTCTCTCCTGCCCTTATCTCCTGCTTTTCCACCTCTCTCTTTGTCTCGATTCTCTTCTCATTCTGTATTTCTTCCTGTGTGTTATTCTCACCCTTTCTGCTCAGGTGTGTGGGGCCTGGAGGAGGAGGGGGGGGGGGGGGGGGTTTCTCCAGCCGTGTACCCCACAGAGTCGCTCTCTCCTGGGGTAGGGATGACAGGAAGTCAGCCAGATGGCACAGAGCAGGTCTGCAGCATGTGACCTCCTCTCTGGAGGGAGAGAGGGAGAGAGAGAGAGAGGAGGGCGGAGCCAGGAGGAGGAGAGAGGCTGAGGAGATGGAAGAAAGATGTGAGGAATGGAGCCAACTGAGCCTCATGTATGTCAGTTCTGGGATTTGTTTGAGACATGTAAGATTGTGATTCGGGTCGATGTGGAGTATTTTCAAGTCAGTATTATCATAAATAAATTAGCTCTCTGTTGTCGTATATTTCTGAATGATAAAACGACTGTTTTGAGTCAAGAACAGCCAAAAGCATTTCACGCTGGTGTCTGAAATAGTCAGTATGAAGAAGACGATCAATGAATTAACACTAGTATCAACTTTATTCCTTTGATTTCTGGACCGCTTCCAACATCTCTGTCTACTTCCGAACCCAAGTGCAAAAATGCAAGAACAATGGTTCAATCATTGTTTAGCTTCTGTTTATTTTTTCAAGGCAGATGACGTACACGATTAGATTATTCTTGTTGCGTAGGTTGAAGCCTGTTGCAGTGGTTCTCTGATGAGATTGTTAAAACTGTCGGAGCCTTTATTTGCAGTCAGGATGAGAGCTGCTGTTTGATCCCAATGACCTGAATTACTACAGCTTCATTCAATTATTTTGTTAATCAGCCGACTAAAATGTGCTGTGGAAGGAATACTAAAAGAATATAAAACCATCTTAAACCATTATAATAGATCCAACGTAATACTGTTTTTTTTTGTAGTACTGTACTGGTAGTTTGTGACTATTGAAATATGGTAGTTGTTTTGACTCTATTTGTATTTTATAATCATTTGACAAACTGTGTTGATCCAGGACAGTTAAAAAAGGATCTGCTCCAGTCTGGAACACTCATCCACACATTCTCAGTTTTGTACTATTATGACTGGCCTATTTGTTTTGTATCTTTTGCATGCTCTCTTGGTGTAGTACTGGCCATGAAAACAGTCAGCAGAATGAACAAGACGAAGACTAAAGTTTTATTCATTACAATCATAGTCTTTTATTTACTCTCAATTTATGACTTGGCACTTTTGGCAGTTTCCCTGCTCTTGTTTATTATAAAGACTTAATCTTTGGAATACGTAGAGAAACTGTAGCCGTCCATTATGTTTTCACTGATCTGCAGCTGCCCCTGGTTTGCATGGCTTCATTTGGGAAACTGTTGATCTGTGTATACTTTGAGTTTTTCACAGTCACATATTTTTCATCAGAAACTGAGTTTTATACACAATGAGATATTTACGAATGTTTAGAAAATGCAACTGATCAGCACATTAAAATATTTCTTCCTATACAGATTCTAGAAAGACAACAAGACGTTTCTTTCTATCCATTACAGTAACTTTATTGTAATTTCCTCAATCTAATATGCTAAGTCAAATTTTTTAATAATTTTCTGAAGGTTATATTCCCTCCTGGTGGTGCATCTGGTCAACTTCCTGACCTCTGAGTGTAGGTTTGAGTCCTCATTAGCTTACACAGAGCAGACAAACACACTATAACTCAGACATCAAACGGTTATTTGCATCTCGCGCTCCGCTCTCCACAGCCAATCCTGCCTGTACAGTAAAACCTGCCGTTTGGTGACCCCAAAAAAGACACAACTTCATTTCACCCAGCTGGAAGTCACATCACAAGTTAACTGCTCCAATTTGATATTGATATCCTCAGTGTAAA
This sequence comes from Salarias fasciatus, assembly GCF_902148845.1. NCBI lineage: Eukaryota > Metazoa > Chordata > Actinopteri > Blenniiformes > Blenniidae > Salarias > Salarias fasciatus. The sequence continues at coordinate 9,783,119 of NC_043757.1, forward strand.
GGGGGGGGTGGGCGGGGGTGAATAAATTGACAAATTTCCTCACTTATTATTATTATTAACATTCCCATGCGCCCGCAGATTTGCTCATCGCATCAGACAAACTTCCATTTCATGCACAACTCCCAGTCTGCCCCGAAACCTCCCCCCTCTCCCGCCGTCTCCCCCTTCTGCCTGGGGTTTCCTTTGATCTAAATTTGGCCTCAGTAGAAGATGTACACAGTCATTTTCATATGGAGGCTTTGAACACACTGATGGAGCGCCCGTTGCCGCTGCGCTCACTTTTATCCTCCGAGCCTTTTTTCCCCCCCTTGGAACCCTGCGAGCATATGGCGAACACCCCTCACCGGAGTTTCTTACAACAGGAGGGGCCGCCCACTCTGAACGTATCCTATTCCCAGAGTCCTTCCACCACGGCGGGTTTAGAGATGTTGGAAATTAGTTACACTAGTCGAGCTTTGACAGCGATGCTTACGAGGCAGAGTTTGTTTTAATAGACTCGGGAGGCTTCTAAATAACCGACCGCCAGTGCGGCTGAAAAATGGAGAACATAAAGACAAATACGAGCAATCGATATCTTGATCTCACCCACCTGCTCACCTTTCCTCTCATTCAGCTTCTATGTAGGCGGCCATTCAAGTGAAGCAGCAGATGACACATGAGTTACAATATTGAATATTGCCATATTGAATGTCTTTAATAAGAAAACGGAAAACAGGATTTGCCCCTCAAATTTTTCATTTCTGCAACTGTGCTCTGGGACAGGAAGATCGCCTTTCGAGCTCTGGTCTTTCGCTTTGCTGAAACAGAAACCTGCCCATTGTTTGCTGACAGAACTGCGGTCTTTTGGTCTCCTCTCCTTGAACTGAGGTCATCTGCTGCCAAAATGTCCGTCAAGAGACAACGGCCAAGACAGAGCCGCTGTATCGCACGCTGGCAGTCTGAGAGATTAGAGCCAGTGAAAACCCTTTGGAAAGAAAAAGAGGTTCCCCTGATGCTGACAGCAAGTTCGGCATGAAATTGGTCTGTTCCAGTGAGGAAACAGCAAATTGTAAAAGTTAATTGAAGTTTTTTGTGTTTACATGGGAACATTTTGAAAACAATGTCCATTCGTGCCTTGCGAAGGACTGGCGAACTGTCCAGGGTGTTTCTGCCCTCGCCCATGAGTTAGCAGGGATTGGCTCCAGCACCCTGCGACCCTGAACAGGGAAAGCGGTGCAGAAAAGGAATGAATGAATGAATGAATCTCCATTTCCAAGGCAAGGTATAAAGTCCCAGGAGAAAATGGACTGGCAGTCATGCCATTCTGGAGGTCGCTGTTGTTTATGTCCATCTATTTGTCCGTGTGTAGAAGTAGAACTGGCTATCAGCATCTGCCTTGTTGACATGGAGACAGAGCCTAAGCCTCAACGTTTACAAGAAGTTGCTTTCCCCCGTTTACTGGAAGATTGAGTCAGAGCATTTTCAAAAAGTTGTGCCTTGTTCGCCATTCTTTAAAAGCTGCATTTTCAGCAGCTCTGAGGACCATTGTCGTGGAAATGGCCAAATAGCATGAATGAGCCAATCGAGGGTGTTCCCTCTTAAAAGAATTGTCAGAAAACACTATAGCATATTCAGCTCAAACGATTTAGGTCAACTTAGCATCATTTAGCCGGAGACGCTGTGATCCACAGGACCTGACAATATATAACATAACTCATGCTCCCAGTTCGCTCTGCTGAAGGAAGACAGTAGAACGCACGGAGTCCGAAAACATTGTTTCAGAAAAGTGCATTGTACTTAATTAGCATTTGTAAATTAGCCAACAGAAACATCCTTAGTTTACATTTAGGCTTCAATAAACTGTGTGATGAAAAAAAAAAAGCAATAAACATGTAATCACAATTAAGCACCAATTAAAACTGCCTAGACAGTCATTTTATTTACTTGGGTGAAAATTTTCATCTTTCTATTGTGAAATGGTTTCCCTGTGAGGGCTGTTGTGCAGCGAGTCCGTGATCAAAAATACATGTGTTCTCCGGAAGGGGTACAGCATTTATCTCATTACCATTTCTTAAATGTTTACAGCCATTGTCTTCCCTTACACCGCAAACACTGAGCTGTACATGTAAAAGTGCTGCTGGGGTTGTTTTCATGCTTTTATCTTAAATACATTCTTTCCAGATTGTTCAGCCCCAGAAACTGGTAATTACCATATATTATCACCTCCACAAGCTCTACCACTAGGGTTGCCATGTTTGAGGTAATTATATCACTCCCAAGTCGTCTGTATAATCACTTCACTGAGGAAGCCGCCTGGTATTCGGGAGAGCTTTGACGCAAACAGAGAGATGTTTAAACTCTTTCCTTTTGCCTCAGGGATACACAGAGGACAGTATTTTGAAAATCAAAGGGATATGTGGGCTGTTATCTGGGCTTTATTGAGCTGATCTTTGTTCTCAGTATGACCCGAGGACATTTATGACATCCTTCATGAACTAAGCAAAGCGGAAATCCACTTGACCACGTTGAAAAGAGGGAGGAATATCAGTTTGTTAGTGAGGGTTTCTGATGATATGTGCCTTTCAGCTCACATTTCAATTTACAGCTCATGTGTGATTGATAAATAGGCTGAACATGTAAATACAGGCGGTAACAAAAATCAACCAGAAATATGCTGTTAAATCAAACGCTGAGGTCTATGCAGCCAGCTTCACTTTGATTTTGCATCTGTCTTCTGTGGCGAGGCCCTGGAACTGATCCAGACTTCGTTTTGGGCAAAGGCATTATACACCACACTGGACACAGAAACACACGGGCTTTTGGAGGAACCCAATTAATCTCAAATACAAGTTCTTGAGAGTGTGCGTTCATGGACGTACAAACTCCAGACAGGAGAGGACCAGAGGTTCAACCCACACTCAGACTCTGGAACAAGAGTATAATTGAATGGCTCCAGCTTCTTTCTTCCAAACAAAGTTCTGTGGTACTTTTTGGCCAATGACCAGTTTCCTGCGGGCCAGACTTGGCTGAAGTATGAAGAAATATCTAGAGATTTCGATGACTTTGGTTGGTCTTGATGAGATGATTTACAGTTGATATGTTTAAGTGGAATAGACCTTGAAAATTGGTCCTGTGTCGGTAATATGTTTTATTTATAAATCACCTTTAATGACAGAAGGATGAAGTTAATCTTTAAACTCATATTCTTGTTATAATTCTTAATTTTCATCAGTGTGTAACAATACAAAATTATCCTGGGTAAAATCATAGAGATCGAACAAATCTCAAACTAAAGCCAGTTTCTAAAAGTACGTTTTTCGTTTTTTGTTTTTTTAGCCCATTCCAAATTTTAGGTTGAGAAAGAAACTGAAAGATGACTTTGTCCAGTGCAACAACATTACTATTATTAACATTTTTAGTGATGGCAAGTAAATTAAACCTCCAGTCACAGAGGGACTGATATCTTGGCTACTTCCTATAAAAAACGACTGTCAAAATTATGTCAAAAATATGGTACAGTTTGATGCATTATATTACTAATTTTTTTTTCAACTTGATAATAGTAGTCATGTCTACCACAAAGAAAACCATGCTTGAAGCCGATTAAGTGAAATCAGCTTTTGAAGAAAAAAAAAAAAAATTAATTTGAGGTTATGGCCGTTTTTAAATTACAGATTTTCCCGCCATTCACAGAGTTTTCTATTTTCACGTGGGAGATTTTGGTGTTCAGCCTTTGAATATCTGAAGTGAACAGGGAGTTCTGGAATGGCACCAAAGTGTCTGTCTGGCTTCTATACTTACTCGCTGGCCTCTCCCTGACCAGGGGCCCATTTGAGGGATTGGAGTTGTAAACAGCACACCCATGTTGAGACACATCAGACTTTTTTCTGTGCACCACAGACACCATTATCATTCCGATGCTTATTCCAGCTGACGGTGATATTGGGCTGTGTTTCCGTGTTTGGTGTTGTCTGCTTCCATCGCGCCAGCTGTTGGGTTATTTATAACAGTGGTTGCTGATCTAAATGAGCTAGTAATTAGGCAGCAATGCTTTTGAGGAGACATCCGCTCCTCCCTCCCTCCCTCCCTCCCTCCCTCCCTCCGCCTTCTCTCCATCTTTCTGTTTTGCCCTCGCTATCGCTCTCTCCCCGCTGTCCCCCAGCACACCGGGAGACAAGTTGGAGATAAAGGGGGAGACTTGACTTCACTGAATAATTGAAGGGGTTTTTACAAGTGGAGCAGCTCACTATCTGAAAACAGTGTGTTGTTTTTTTACTGATTCACCGTAAAAACTCCGCTGCCCTCGTGTTGAGACACACACACACAAATTTAATCTCACACATACACGCTCTTACATATTCCCAGGCGCACACATCTCAGGCAGCAAAAGGTGATATTGGCATGAAGCACTGCAAGCTTTTTTCTATCATGCCCTGTCTCTCACTCATCAACTCCATTTTCCTCTGTTCCCTCCGTCCATCCGTCCGTCCATCCCTCCCATCCAGGGCCAGTCCCACGTCACTATGAGTGAAGACAGGGTACAACTACACACACATTTATGATCACAAATTACCACCAAACACTTGCTTTTGGACTGTGAGAGGAAAAACAGGAGCATCTGATGAAAACTCATGCACAGGGAAAACAGTCAAAAGTCTGGATTCAAACCCACAACTTTTTCACCGTGAGGCATCAGTGGTTTTGCGTGTCCAGCATGTTCTTATTGACAGGACAGGAAATTATTAACTGCAGATCTCCAGTCACAGCTTAACATCTTGGAAGCATTCACACAAATATGACGGTGATAAAGGTTTTTTTTTTTTTTTTTAATTTCATTTGCAAAATTTTAGCAACTGAGATGCCAAATTTGGCTAAAAAAAAAAATCATTGAGGCTGATGTGCTTAATTTGGGTCTAAATTGCAGGTTCAATTTCCTCCGTTTTGCACAGTCTGAATGTCAGCGTCCTCAAGAAAGGAATCATGCTACCAATAGTAGGGTAGATAGAATAGAATGAGTGAATGTGGCTAAGCATGCGAAGTGCTCTCAGTGAAGGTTTTTTACTTAAGACTTGAGTAATTACACAGCCACCCGGTGCATGGGGTTAGTGTGAACATCATGGGGCATGAGAAGCAGGGTCAGTCGAGTGTCTTCCAGAGTTAGTTTCGGGTTTAACTCTGATCGGCAGCTTTATGAACAGCAAACACGGTAAAAGTTGACCTGGGTCGGTCTTGTTGTCAAAATGCCGTTTTAATACACCCATAACTGTCAGAAACATGGATCTGACTTAGCTGTGATGTGGAATTTGTCAGAAGCAAATGCATCACAGAATTTAACCCCTTTCAGAAATGGGAGATAAAAGTAGCTTTCTGATGCCCTGAATGTCATTAAGTCACAGGAAAAACCGGGACAAAAAAAAAAAAAAGAAAAATCCAGGTGATTTTAACAGGCTGTAGCTTGGAGCATGTTCACATCAGTGTAATAAGATCATGCCAGCTTTATAAGGAACAACAAAACTAACACACTGCAGCATCCTCGGCTGACACAGAACACTTTCGTTTGAGTGAACCTCGTCTTCTTCACATCCTTATCGCTGAAAAGAAAAAAAAAAAAACCAGAAACATGCCTGTAAGCCGGGTTCCCCCCACTTTTCCCCCGGTGAACACCCCGTTACCTCATGCTAATTTCCAACTTTCAAAGCTTGTAAACTTTATCTAATTATACACAAGTCAATAGAATCCCTCGCCCAGATTTTTGGCAGGTTGCAGTGTTAATTTATGAAAAACAAATCTGAAATATGCAGATGTCTTTTGTTTGAAGCAGCTGTTTGTTCCTGTTGCCAGGTTTCAATCAGGCATTCTCTGGGGACGCCGGCATGTGCGATGTGCGGCCAGGGCCCCCCGTTTGATGTCTGACAGGGACGGAGGGACGAGGCTCTCACAGCCAGTCTACTGTTACTGTACATGGAGTGGAAGTCTCCAGCCACTGCTGTTGTTTAGAGCTACAATAATTATACAGTCGGTGTGGAGCATTAACATTTCATCTGAATGAAATTCAGCAGAAATGAAGTGGTAGATCGCTTTTTCCTGGATACATATAGTCGCTTGTGCTTGAACTGTACCTTCTGTCTATTATTCAGAAATGTAATGTTGTTTTTATGATTTATCTTGGAGTGCTAATTAAGAGTTTAATGTCTTTGTTTTGCCTCGAGTGTTATATTTTGTACATAAAAGTGCTGCGTAAAGATATTTTTATTTTATGATTTCCTGTGAAGTTGCAGATGCAGAAATTGAACTGTATTTCTAATTTTGTACATTTTTAATATAAACTTTCCCTTTTTCTTGTCCCCTCTATTAGTGTCGACTCGCCTCCATCCTCAGTGCGCCTTCATTTTCGAAATGCAAGAAGTAAGTGAACCTCAACCTCAACTTTGTTTTGTCTTTCATAGAAATCTGAATTTGTGTCTCAAAGCTGCGGAAGTTTTAACCGTCAGGATGCCAAAGCACATTCACATCGGCCGTGTTCTGACAAACGCTGTCAGCCATGTTCATTGCTAATTTATGGCGCTCATTAAGTGACGGGGGTGCACACACACGCGCACACACACACACACACACACACATTCACACACATACACATGCACACGCACGCACACAAAATCGGAGCAATTATCATTTATCTTGATATATTATTTACTAGGGATCATTTTCCTGCTTGGTTGGGGACTGGAGCGAGTGAGATGGAGGGAAGGATGAATGTGGAGGAGGGAGGGGTTGGTGGTGTGTGGGGGGGGGGGGGGGGAAGGACCGTGGGGGTTTAGAGACAGCTGGCGAGAAAGGCAGCGAGAGATGTGGAAGACAAGAAAGACAATGTGATGAGGGTGTTTGAAGTGATGGATTTTTTTGTTTTGTTTTGTTTTTATTTTTGGTGTTAACCTTTATGCTAAACCTTTGTAGCGTTTTATGTCCAAATCTAACATTTGCTTGCTGTAGCAAAAGGAAAAAAAAGAGAGTTGCACCTTTTATTAAAGCTATTTGTGCTCAACTCACCACATTGCTGAAAGATTAAACCGCCGCTTCATTTCATCTGCAGTCTCCAAACTGCAATCAAAAGTCATTTTAGAGCCTCATTGACTAATCACACAATTTTCTGCTCATGTATTATAAAGTACACTTAGATTACATCCAACGAGCACAATAAGCAATGTAAGAGCTGTGATAATAGAGCTGGCTCCGCAGTTTAGAGATCCAACCAATCAGAGAGCTGCTTACTGACAGCACCTTCATAACATTTAATCAATATATGGAGTAAATGACACATGGAATATGCATGATATAGAGATCTGGAGAAACGAATGTGATTGATCAGTTCAGCATGCTATGATTGATTACTTTCTTCTTATTAAAGGTGCATTGTCCCTTTGCAGACTGATTACACAATGTCACACAATGTCATGATAAGACTATGAATCAGTCTGATATTAACCACATTATGTTTAATATTTTAGCATGAATAATTTATCACCAAATTCATTCTGACATCAGTTTAATTACCAGGTAGAGCCAGGAGTGGCAGCCTAATGGGCCTTTACTCCACGGTTAATGTTGGGCAACTGCTTCTGATGTGGAATCAAATCTGCGGGACTACTTTGCAGGAGGTCACTTCCAAAGCAAAGGAAACCGAAGCTTTTAAGTAGATCATTCCGTGTATAATAAAATAACTATACCGGTCTTACATGTGTCCTTTGGTAATCTCATGGAATTACATACATTATTAATCATTCAACAGAGGAAGCATTTTCTATCAACCAAATTTCACCTGATAAAATCAAGTCACATGGCTTGTTGTGACGTGATTAATCCAATCCAATTTATTTTTGATCGTTTACAAAGCCAACTAAAAACCAGTTTTACATAGAAGATAGAATAAAATGCGAGAAGTCATTTGATTTGGCTCAGAGTCCTTGGTGTTGAAAAAAAGTCTCTGATTCATAGATATTTCACACTATGTGGACAATGAATGTATATTCTTCAGTTTAGCCAATTAAATTGAGCCTTTTTCTTGCTGGTAAATGATATTCCCTGTGGATTGTCAGAATCTGTGAAGTGTTTGCATTAAGTTTCTGTATGGATTGTTTGTGTGTGATGTTGATGAAGTGATGCTGGAGTTTAGTAAATCAGTCGGTTGGTGTTGGAGATGTGTGTGGAGCACATGAAATGACATGTCCATGCCTCCCGTTCAATTTGTACTGTAGTTTTAATGTCATTACTAAATTATTTTATAAAGTTTGTGACATAACATTTTACCTGTATCCTAATTGTTGAATTCTTTAATTCTGGGATTCTTTTAGTTTGACGCATTGAGAGTATCAGCTGAAAGTTGAACGCAATGGGGACGGGTTGTGAGTCTTCGTTGGTCTAAATGTCAAAAAACAACATTTTATGGTGCAGTTTGTCATTATCAGAAGAATTGTTGTTGTGTTTTGCACATTTTAGTGAAAATAGTGGAAACAAATTAATTCTGTGTGGAGAGACGCTGATAATCACCCCAATCTATCTACGACGCCCTGATATGTGTTCCTCTGGCTGGTCCTCATTACTCCGGAGCTGGCCGTTAGTCACCCAAATGTCACCGGCATCACGCTGTAATTAACGTTATGAATGTTCTGCGTCCTTGCTTTGTTTTCTTTATCTGCAGCCTTTTAACATTCCTCACTTTCTCCATCCCGGTGTTTTCGCTCTCCTCCCCTCGCCGAGTGTCGTCTGGTAGATTTTCTTGTGGTCCCTCTTTCATTTGCCTGCATCTCTTTTTGTTTTTATTCCCTCTCATTTCTGCGGCTCCCTGTCTTCTTCTCTCTGTGTCTCCCTAAGTTTCTTCCCCTTTTGTGTCTCGGTGACAGATGCGTAATTGAATGATGAATGTCCCTTCATTATGCTCTAATTGAACTGCTGGTTTTTTTTTTTTTTTTCCTTTTTTTTTCTTCCGCTCCCCTCATTGGCTGGCGCCTGTGCAGCTGGGCTCGTCTGATTGGCGGAGCGGTTCTCGTTGCGGGTTCAGGCGTGGGGTGCCGGTCGGGCTGCCCCTCCTGCCAGCCGCCGCTCGCTGGCAGGAGGGGCAGCGCTGCTCTCCATCTGTCTCCTCACACACACTTACACAAACACACGGTGATGGTAGCAATGAGCAGCCTACCCCAGCCAATCCACCGCGGTCTGCGTTCTCACCTCCAGCGCAGGGGAGTGACGCGGGTGTGACAGACCGCACATGCTCCCGTGAATCTTAATAAATTATGCAAATGCTCACCGTTGAAGGGCCAGATATTTTTTTTGGTACTTTAACGTTGACATTTTGCCCTTGCCGTCTTGTCTTTGCACTATAGTCCCGCCTGATGTTGCTTAAATCTCTCAATCCAAACTCCGCCCCCGTCCATTTCACCTTTTCCACCCGAACAATGTCACACACACACACACATACACACACGTGCACAAACATTCAATCTCACACATGAGCAAGGACACATACATGCACTTACATTACATACATATACCGGGACATATGCGACCAACATCCAAGCTCACGCAGACACGCATTAAAGGTGCAAACATACTGACACACACTGGTGGGTGTCTTGGACCGGCCCTGACCTGACAAGCGGGCGATGAAGATTAATGCGTCCTCTCTGAGTGACAGGCTGGGGAATTGAAGGGCAGAGGGCCTCGTTAATCAAGAGCCTGACAGGTGCCATTCAGGCCCTCTGAACAACCGCAGCTCCCGCCCCACACACACACACCCCCACACACACACGCATAGACGCACTTAAGAGCACTACCACACAGACACCCATTAAGATTCAAGCATAAAGCCTCACCAAAGCAAGCGAACACACATTCCTGGCTATCACAACCTTCACTCGCTCACCTCCTCTTCCTACCACGTCCACTTTTCCAGTCCAGCAGACCTGCGTTAAGCACAAGCAGACTTAATCATGCACCGCCAGAATTAAAACTCATTCCTCACAGCCAGGCTGCCAGCGCGAAAATAAGAAAATCAATCGGTTGCTTGGCAGGCCTGCCCATGCTCACAGACTGGGGGTCTCTTTTCGTATTCATTTGGAGAGGCCTTGATGCTGAAGGGGCCTAAGCGGGGCCAGTCTTTATGATCATTTATTATAATTTACCAATAACCCGAAGTCCTAGGATCATTACTAGCCAAGCATTAATGATTGATTCCCTAATTCTCCCTGAATTTCTTTTTGGATTCAAGGCCAGAGGAGAAGGAGGAGAGGATATATCTGTATTATCTTTGGTTAAATGAGCCGGACTAATAGGGAAATTGTTTGCTCACACTGTTGCCATGCTTTTTTTACTTTGGATAAACGCTTGCAGCTCAAAATGCTATTGTTTCTGATATTTCTTTCTTCGTGCATCAGATGTATTCATACAAAATAAGGGTTTAACCTCTCAGAAACTGACAGCTCCAGTCTTATAACTTCAGGACATTTCTTCTTTTAGCGTCCAATCCATAGATTATAGCTAAATATTTAACATAGAGCAGAAAAAATAGGCACTTTAAAGCACATTGATGTGTTCATCAGCGAGTGTATTAACCTGGGAACAGATACATTAAAACATTATTAATGCCTCAAATATATTTATGTTTTTGTAATAACCAAAGATTAGAACCATTCTGCCTCGGCGTTGATGAGCGTTAAGCTGTAATAATGAAGAAGAATGTTTCATTATTTCTGCTCTCAGCAATAAAACGCAGACCTTATCCTATATCTCTTTACCTGCCCCGTGTCTGTCCGCTAGCCTGCGTTTCACTTTTGCAGCCTGCTTTTATTAGCTAATGGAACTTAATATTTCATGAGCTATTAATGGAAACCCAGCTCGTAATTAGTACTGCGTTGGAGAAATACAGGCATGTATCTTCATTAGGCATCAGAGCAAGTCTTTTCATCTTCATTACAACCTCTCAGCATCATTTTTCACCCGCTTATTATGCCTTTGTTTTTGTTACTGGCTTGTCGGCGCGTTCTCATTACGCAGCGGGATGGTGGTCGACCAGCGACGGGGCCGGGAGGGAAAACATGGCTGCATTTCACCAACGATCCCTAAACAAAGCGATGGAATCAGACCTGAAATTTCCCGCTTTGTGCAACGAAGGTGCGTCAGAATCCTCTTAGACTGCTAATTATGCGATTTATAAAAAAATCACTGAGTCGGTACTTAGCGTCTACTCGGTTTCACATTGTCTGAAAACACCGATCCTGTATTTCCATTCTCAGCAGCGCTTAATGGAGATGAGAGATGCATTAAGCAAATTGTGTTCAAATCCTTCAGCACATAAGCTCTCAATGACACAGCTGCATAGTTAATGACAGACAAGACCATTGACCTTTGGACGCTCCGCTCACTGTAATAGTATTTGAAATGTCAAGCCCCCTTGTAATAAACTGTGGCCAGGCCTGTAGATAGTGTTTTGACAAGACAAATTACTACCGAGACATTTCTCCTAAATGTTTTTGATATGTTTTTAACACGGATCCATAAAGTCCTGTATTCCTTTAGGTATTATCCCTTATTTTCCACCGCCCGTCTTAAAGGCTTCTGAGTGCAGTAAATTGTTGAGCCCACCTTCCATATTACCGAAATGTCCTTCTTTTCACTCCCCAATTGTCGTTTGTGATTGTTAGTGGGATCCTGCTCATATCTGGAAGAGCACTGATGACAGTTTCCAGCCAAAGGCCTCAAGGGCGTGCATGGCTGTGAAGCAGCCATTGCTCTTTACCACGGCAATTCATGGGGCCTCTATTTCCAGTTGTATTATCTTAATTGTCCTGGCAAGTATGTTCAGTGGTTATATTATCAATTTATGGCCCTTCTTGCCACCCCATTAATCCAGCCGTTAAAACAGTGTAACCAGTGGTTCAAACTCTGCGAGACGAACATAAACCTGTCCCGAGATCGCCCGTGGCGCAGGAGGAAAGATAGCGATCTGATAGGAGGGACGCTTGCTATTTTTCTGAAACATTCTTCTGCAGATATCTTGTCATTGCAGGAGACATTGGTTTGGAGTTAAATTATTGTATGTGGAAGTGGAGGCAATATAGGAAAGAATAATTTCACTATTGTTATGGCGCCGGAGAAGTTATCACTCCTCCCTGGTAATGAAAAGATGAAGATAGAGTACAGGTAGACTGTGTGTGCATTTGAAGATAATGTAAAGCCCGTCGACATTAATCACAAATGTTTTACAACAGACTGATTCTCTCGGTGCAGTACAGTGAAAATACCGTCTCTGAATCCTGGATTCACTCACCGGCTGTTTCACTTTTTTTTTTTTTTTCAACCACACCACGGAAAAGCCTTTCACATCAGACGCCAACGAGCTTCACCGAGTAGAGACAGAGGTCGCAATCTCTTCACACCACCAGCCGTTATCCTGAGCAATAAGTCGACAACTGACTGGCAGCTGAGCAAAATCGATCTGCTGATGACGACTGTCCAAAGCTCTGCAAGAACAAATAAAAGTAGCTGGAGCCTTCAAGATGAATCCCGCTGAATCGAGCGTACATGTGGCGTGCGGTTTTGTTCAGGCCCAGGAGATTGTAATGAAACTGTGTTTGTCAGTAGATGAGGGTTTGTTTAAGAATAGTTGTGTGTATTTCAGGCCCAGGGCTGTTTGAAGTGGAGCCTGCTTATGATTACAGCTGAGAGAGACAGTCGGCCTCCAGGTGATGTCATGTGTCACAGGTCAGAGGTCCAGTGCCTGATCCAATTATAGGCCTGTCATATACTGCACATGATCCAGAGGACTGCGAAGTCACCTGCTAGTTTACTGAGAGATGCACTACCTCATCCACAAATCAAGAATCTCCAGCTGCACAAGTAAAGCCTTTCATATGTGGAAATATTGTGAAAGTTTGCAGAAATGAGAACTTGAAATGGTTTGCGCTCTCAGACTTGGTATTTTGAAGACGCGGGAGTTTCATCAAATCTTGTTGCAGCATCGATACCGAATCTGCAAGCGGCTTTTCCTCTGCTATCTATTTTTGCCTCCATCTCTCTCCAACCTCTTGGCGTCTCCGGGCTGAAAACTGCACCGGCAGTAATTGCCTGACCTTTACGGCAGCGAGATAGTCTCATTAAGCCTGATGGATAATGATGGCACCTCTCCGTGCTACGTGAACCTCCGTGATAATGAAACAACAGAACAGCCCCGCTGCTCCGCCGGGGGGTCACGGGAGAAGCCTGATAGCCCAGAGAGAGCAGCCCGTTCCTGGCTAACGACAAGACCCAGAGCCCCCTGTAGTGTCACCCTTCTCCCCGTACGTGCACGTGGGAGACGGCGGTGTCGAGGTAATGCGCTGCTCCCGTCTCAGTTTTTACATTCCCGTGTTTGATTGGAGACCTCGATAGTCCCGCGATTGGTGAATCTTCCCATCGAGGAAGATGAGTCGTGGGACGGTTAGTGAAGTGAGAGACTTTATATGCAAATTAAAGGACAGCAGCAGTTTGGAGTTGCAGCTAATTTACTCCCAAGCATATAGCATTTCACCTGCATGTGCTTTATGTTTTATAGATTCAGCTTCGAGTTTACTTTCTGTAAAAGTCACCACTGAATTTAAAAATCCAATTGTTTCCTTTTAGAGCCTCAAAAAACAAGACATTGCCTCGTAGCACATGGTCACACATTGATCATCTCAGCTGGAAAAAAAATGAAAATAATACCTCCCTACTAAACACAGTTGTCATAAATAGGATTCTAGTTTGTAATGTAAGAAAGAAAAGCAAGAAGAATAGAGTCGGTCACAGATGGAGCTCAGTCCTGATCCTCAGTAACAGCTCGGTGAAGAGGTTTAATCAGCCGTTGTAACTGGAAACACCTGTGTTTGTGTAAAGCGCTTTTAATGATTCCTCACTCTAATGGATTGTCTGTCTCTATTTGAAGTGTGTGGAGGGTGTTTGTCATACCTCACCTGCCACAACCAAACCACAGGACCGGGATAAACTTCACATGTTAATTGTTTTCTTCAAACTTTATGATTACTGACTCGCTTGAGCAGGACTAATTCAGATAAAGTGGAGTTGATCATCAGAGAAACTAAACTTTTTAGCTTCACTATAACAGTAATGCTGCAGCAATTTGCAGATGTCAGGTTTTAGTTAAAACTATGTTGAGAGAAGTTTAAAAAAAACTGAACACTGTAATTCAAATAAAAGTTTTGCAGCACTGCCTTTCACTCGTGATGTACATTCATCTTTATGTTTTGTGTAATGATTGGAACAGTTCATCTGCACAAAGCTGAAATTTATTGGAACATAAAACAAGTATTGACCAATCGCTCCTAAATCAACTTCACCAAACCAATGAATGAGAAATCGTCTATTTTCAGTATTCACAAATAAAACTGGATAAAACTATTACGTACACAACATGCGAGCACCACATCATCTCAAACAATCAACAAATATCCTCAAACATGCTTATATTTGAGCCACAAAACTATTTTGATCACAGCAGAGATCAGTTAAAACACACTTATATATTTGTTCAATTCTGGATGTAAATCATTTTGTATGATTGTAATACAAGCAGAAATGCAACCAACTAAAGCTCAAATATTGGGGGGGGGGGACTTCCACAAGACAGTCGACCTGGGTGGCACAGTGGGACAGTGGTTAGTCCGCTCATCTTGTGGTGAGACGTTTATTGTTAAAGTCTGGGTTGGGCTTGAAGGGCATTTGTATGGCAGTTTGCACGCTCTCACTGTGTCTACTTTATTTTTTCCTTATTTTGTCCAGATTGGGCTTTTGCATTTAAGATGGGTTGAGTGTGAATGTGCGAATTTTCATGAGTTCTACTTGTGGATAAAATGAATAAATGAAACTCAAATATGACTCCATGACTTCTTTAATTAAGATCTTGATATTTAAAACATATCTCCTCTTCTTCTTATTTTGAAAGTTGGAATATTATTTGTTTTATTCTATTCACTAATACTGTAAGATCTCTGTGTAAATTGCTTCAGAAGTTGCGATCATAGCTTATCTTAAGCTTGACCTTAGCCGTGACATATGGGGCTGTGCGAGTTATGAATCGTATACACGGTCAATGAGAAACGCGGCTTGACGTATGGGAGCAAGTGTGTCATTTTCTACTGCAAGGTCTGCAATGTGTGACATTAGCAGAGGAGTTATCGCCCCTCTGTTATTGAACTGATGTGTGCACACAGATGCACTAACATTTGTGAAAATGCAGAGAAGGGCACATGTCCTCAGAGCGACCATTAATTATCAGCATCACACCACATCCGAGCATCAAACAGAGGTCGTCTGGAGACCAGTATTAATGAGGAAGAGGGTCGAACCGGTGGAGGGAATGGACACAATCGTCTCTCCATACGGTGTCAGCTCATCGACTCCTTCATGTAAACCTCCTCATGAGCAGATTTGTTTTGAAACTTAAATTATTTTGACGTGCGTTTTGATGGTGGCAGTACATTGCAGTCATTATAGACAGCCGTGGACACTGGCTGTGTGTGAGCTGAAGTTAACATAGAAAAGTCTCAGTTTTGATTGTTTTTAGTAATCAATCATGAGGCATGAACACAATGAATTAAAAGCTGAACTCGATTATTAACTTCCGAACCTTCAGTGTTTCTGTAAGATGTTGTAGTTTTTGATTTAAAGCTGGAATGAGCAGAGAGTTGGGTGAATCGGTGTTCGGGTGCTGACCAAAGGGCAGATGTCCCAGTCAAGCAGCCAAAGCCAGCAGGGGGTGCTGACACCCTGATAACCATGTGCTAACTCTCCTCCTCCTCCTCCTCCTATCTCAACGTGGTTGTGGTCCACAGATTCTCTTTTAGCTCTGGGAATGTGTGGATATTCAAGCTTGGCGAATAGCTGGAGCATAGACTGGCTGGACTGCGTTTAGAAATGACACAAAACACATTCATGGCGAACAAAACCAAGAAATGTCACATTATTTTTAACATGTCTGAAGCAAATGAATTATTTTGCACATGGAGTTTTCCAATCTTATCCATCACCTTAATTTTTTTGTTTAAAAAAAAAAGAAGAAGAAGAAGAAGTAAAAAACATTGCAGCCTGGCAGTAGGATGTGAGTTCACGCTCATCTGTGTAATTTGCTAAACGTCATGTCTCTCACAGTCGTCTTGGTTATTGTGCTTCCAAAGATCACAAAGTGTATTCTGCACAATGTGAACGCAGTAATAGGTTGAAATAAGAAGTCACACATGCGCCACTGAGATGTTTAATTATGTCTGAAACAATGATTAATCTGAAATGTCCTAATTATTAAAAGTGTATTGCTGCTCAGGTGATAATTTTCTAATTAATGGCACAGTGATTGCACAGTTGAGATTTCAGGAGCTGAAACGTATCTGCAGTGCAAATTATTAAATTCCACCAGCGAGTTTTCACAAGATTCAACATCCCACAGTATAAATACATTGTAGATGATTCTTAAAACTTGTATGTTAAAAATTATATCATATTTTAACTACAGAAACTAAGATTAGTTAATTAATAATATACAATTACAAAGCATTTCATTCACAAAGATAAGATTTTTTCGTTTACACATTCTTTGTGACTGCTTGTTTTTTTCCCTAATAAATATAAAAAACAGTTGTGACATTAAATGAATTTTCTTCAGTAGATATTCATTTATGTCAGGTAAATACGAATAAATTATGATGTCTGAGGTTTTAGTAGTTAGTATTTTGGACTCCAAATTAGCATCAATAAAATTTGCAGTATCACATATTTTCCTCTCATTTTGTATTATTGGGCTTTTTCCAGTCTCCTGTTTTTTTCTGTTGATTGCTCCTTTGTGCTGATGTTACATATATGATTTATTTTGAACTCTGATTGCTGCGTTGAATTACAGATGACCTGAGTATAACGTGATGAGTACGAATCCCTGAGCCACTCGTTCTCTTTTGAGGCCGATTAAAGCACTTCTGCATGGAAATATTTGCTACGTAAGGATGTCATTATTTTTGGAAAAAAAAATATAGGCCTGTTTGCTAAAAGTGGCTCTCAATGGTTAATTAGAAATTAAAAAAAGCACCGTTTTGTGCTTCTTCTTTCGGTCCTGCCTAGAATTTACGCCCTTCGGTTCAATTTTATTCTACACATTTCAACAAGTGATTATAAATTAAAGTAATTGTGCATAACAGCCTCTGATGCTGTTAAGCAGACTGAAATGTGTCCCCCAATATCATTATTTAATGCACCTAGTACCATTTAATGACCTTAGATTGAATTTTATTCTGCTTCATGCATGCCAAGATTTTCTGTCTTCTCTTGATATCAGCAATTAATATTTCCAGTGACATCTTTTTACGATACACATCCCCCTGACTCAGAATATATATTTCTCTTCGCGCTGCGACGTTCTTCCAGGACGATATAAAATCCTGCGAGTGAGATTTTCTCAGCGGCGTCTTAGTGCTGCATCACAGTCTGAGCTCACACTGAGTGCTGTGTGTTACGTGCCAGCTGTGGGAGTGGGTGGGCAGGCGGGGAGCTGCGGCCAAACCAGGCAGGCTGGGGTGGATCAGCGCTGCGATACGGCAACCCCCGGGGCCTCACACCCAAGGGAGGGGTCACAAGTTCAACTCCCTCGCATATGCCGGGCACGCAGTGACCCCGTCCCACGTCTTCTGCGGCGACGCAGAAGTCGCCATATCGTATTCAGTAGCAACACACCGTGCTTTTTTTTTTTTTTTTTCTTTAATTTCTTCCAGTTTCAGAGTCGCTTGTCCTGTTTGTGTTTCACATCGTCTCCAATCTGTTTCAACATGGCTGGGGTGTGTACATCATCAGTCCTGCATTACGAATATCCCCCGGTCCCCCTCGCAGGACGGCATGTAAAACATATCAGGACCTCTGTATATGTATTCAGCCTCTCCTGAGGTAGAAGCAGCAGTGAAAATACCCCGAGACCTGAGACCGGCCCTTTACAAAGCGTTTTATTGGACTGCCCAACCAAGGCTCATGGGTTCAAGGTTGTCATATGTTGCCATCGAAAAAAAAAAAGAAAACGCTGCCGCTGTTTGACTTTCACACTGAGGTCCTAAAAGGAGATTTGGAGTGGGTGATCCCTCTTTTGGAGGTATCCATTGGCTTGGCTGTCATAGGGTAACCTGAGAAAATCACAAACAGTCATTTTACTGCAGATATGCTGAGATTAAAAGAGCGATTGAGGCTGCCAGTTCGTTCATGCTGCCTTCACGTTGATTAACTGACGACGGTGGAGTCAAACTTCTCATCCAGTGGTTACTTTAATGTGAAATATACCGTTGGGTAAGTAAGACAAAAATATTCACGTTGTATGTATGTGTGCGTAAAATTCTGATTTGCAATGAAAGATGCACAATAATTTTATTTGATTTTTTTCTGTTGTTGCTGTTCTGAATCTGTTGTTGCTGGATAGGCTGTGCAAAAACATTTAGTAATTCAATATTTTTTTCTTTTAAAACTTCAGATGGATTTTTTTTGTCTCAACATGATCAAACCTGTTCTTTTTATAAAGATCAAATACTACTGATCAGACTTTTTGTCCCCGACCGTTACGCCTATCACCTGCTTCATTTCTGCAATTCTGAATCAACATAAAGGCAGTTGTTGGTAATAAAAGTGACAATAATGAAAAGCTCTATATTTGACACCATCATGGATAAACTGTGATTAATCTGTGCACTGTCCATGTTGAACTGTGGAGTTAATGACAGATAAACTGCAATTTCTTGCCTCATTACAGGAAAATGTAGAAAATGTTACTCAATACCGCTGCATACGAGGTGCTAAGTCCTCCCGATCTGGTACCAGGCTACAGCAACATCTGGGAAATAATTTCAGCTACTATTTGACCCAGGCCCTTCTTTTTTTTTTTGGACAGCTTTAATATCATTGTATTATTCATAGTTGTTTTAGTCTTTTGTCAATGTGGACCAGACAGCTCCAAGTATCCATCCCTCACAAGTCCTCCTCCTCCTAAAGGAAGGAACATGCTTACCAGAGGCACCTCTGCAGTGATAGATATCCACAATACTTCACCAGCCAGACCTTTGCAAATAGAATACCCTGCTGTGCTAAAGAAAACAATGTGTTTCTGAGGAGCAAAATACAATCCATCACCGAGTCCGCTAGGACTGAGGAATGGGAGCGAAGGAGGAAAGACAGGAGGTCGGAGAGTGTGCTGGAGGGGTGAAGGGCTACCTGGTTTTCACATCAGAGGGGTTTGTGGGGGATGGAGGGTTTGCCGTGGCGTCCCGGGGCCCCGCGAGCCACGAGCCCGGCGCTGAGAGGACCCCGCCATTCATACGGCTTCTCCCGTCGGTGAAACTCTAGCCAGGTTCAACCGCCGCCATGCCAGAGCCAGCTTTAATCAATCATCGGCTGTGGTCGAGGTGACAGGAGGCATTCTGGGAGATTAATTGTGGTCTTTAATTCACGGCCTGATGTAAACAAGGAGGGACTCGAGCTCGGTGTGATTAGTATGTGGCGCAGGGGGCGAGCAGCTAAAGGGTTAGAGAGCAGATAAACTGATAGCTGGAAACTTTAGAAGGCATGGGAATGCATATTCACAGCCAGTGAGAGGGGTTTGTCGTCCAGCGTGTGAGTGAAAGAACGATATTTCTTAAAATCCTGCCAACCCTGGCACGGTGGTCCTCCGGGTTCATATCTATAATGTAAACAGTGGTAACATTAGGCCATGTCTTCCATTCCGAGTGGCCAGGCTGAGACTGGCATCGGGGGTTGAGTGTCTCATCCACCTGTATTGAAAAAAAAAAAAAAAAAAGAAAGTGAAGGTAGTGTATAATAATTTCTAGCTGGTCGTCGGTGTCACATTGAATTATGTCTTGAGCGGCACAAGGACGAAACTTTAAGTCCCCGTCTGACTTTTCTTTATGAAACCTTCTTCAGCCCGTCGTGCTCCGGAAAGGTCTTCCTCCTTCATTTATCTGCCTCCTCTGAAGACCTCTGTACGGGCCACAGTACCCACTCTTGTCTCCCTTCGTTTGCCCTGAACGACCTCCCCCCTCATTTCCTGAGGGAGCCGCCGACTCCCCCCGACCAAAAACATTATGCTGAGTTTTTCTTTACACTGACCTGTGGGAACAGGCAAAGACACCTCAGTCATTACCCATGATAACTAATCTATTAATGTTGAATGATGGCCTCATTAAAAGGTTCAAATATAAGTCTGAGCTTATGTGTTAATGACATGTTAATGCTTCTGTCAATTATAAGCTGGGGTAATGACACCTGCAATGAGACGATATCGCTGGTTGAAGTCAAACTTGTAATTCCATCCCTCAAGAGGTTAAGTGGAGCGTTGATCCCTGGGTGGCGAATGGAAGATGAATGTTTTACAATGGCTGAGAGTATTACGCTCATCTAATAGTTGGGGAAAGTTGGGAAGAAAATTGAGATGAAGTTTTTGAGTGGTGGAGAGAAAAATGTTTCGAGAAAGAAGAAAAAAAAAAACGTCTGAGTTTTCGAAGTATCGGGTGAAATCGTGGTATTTTATTAAGCTTCTGTAAGCTAACAGGAAAAATAGGTGAGCTATAAATTTCCCCTGCGTTGATTAATTTTGCATGTAGATTTCTAGTAAAATAAACTATTATTGTCTACTTTTGTAACCATGATTGCCTGTACGATTTAAATGACACTCCAGCTTAAACAACCTCAGCTCAGCCTCCGTGAACCTGTGTTGGAGGAAAAATAGTGTGGATTTACATTGTAGGAAGGATGGAAATCACCATGCGGCATCATGGGAAATGTAGTATCTGATCTGAACAACAGGCTTCCATGTGGATGAACTTTGAAAGGGTTAGAAATTTGTTAAGATCTTCTATATATGTTGTAAATGTAACTCTAGATTCTGTATCTGACTTTGTTGATGATTCCAATGAATTTCTGGAAAATCAGGGGCATCGGGGACCTAAGTTTTTTGGTTTGTCTTTTTAATTGTGTTTTTCTAATTAACCGTGAAGAAGTGTCTATTTTCACAGCAAGTTTCACTGGAAGACGCTGTGATTTGCACAGTTGGATAGTTTCATGATAGACGCCCTTCTTGCAGCAATTTTCACAAGTTTTTTTATTTATTTGGTGCATTCATATTATGTTAAATAGTGTGTTTTGTATTATTTTTACATTTTACTTTGTGCTAGAATATGCGTACACGTCTCGTGACATGACAAGTAAAGGCATTTATGACTGAAGAGAAACTGAAGTCCAAAGAGGCTTCACTCTGAGGGCGAAACGCAGATGTTAATGGGATGATTATTGGATTTTGATTGTGATTTATGCGCGGCGTTAAAACCTATCTGTAAAGGTATGGCACCATCCTGAGCCTTTCTGATGCCGGCCCGTCTCTGTGTCATATGGCGTTCGTATCATCAGCCCGTGCCAGCTGTGCGATCAGTGGGATTGATCTGTTGGCAGCAGGACTGCATTCATCAGCCCTCGCACTCCTTCGCTCCTTCTCTCTCGCGCTCTTCTTCTCCTCCATCTCTGTCTTTCTATCTTTTAAGCCCCTCTTTTTTCCCCTCTTGCCTGTCCTCTCTCTCTCTCTCTCTCTCTCTCTCTCTCTCTCTCTCTCTTTCTCTCTCTCTTTCTCTCTCTCCCTCTCTTTTGTCCGACCAGGCAGACCGTTTCAATGTGAAATCATGGTTAATGCACCATGACAATCTGACACAACGCACAGTCCAGGCCCTGCTCCATCTGGTTTCAATTTAATTTGGTCAGAGGACTGAGGGTGTGCCGCGGCGGCGGCGGCGGCGGCGAAGGGATGGAGGGGTGAGATGAAGGGATGGAGGACTGGGCGCTCACTGGAGGGGCGGGGAGGGAGTCGGACAAGATGAAAGCCCGGCGTGTTATTCTCCGCCAAATCGTCTCACCATCCTTCATTCTTCCCAAATTGCCCTCTCCCCTCCGCACATATAGCATTAACTCCCACCCAAAAAAAGTTGAAAATGATAGCTGCTCGATCAAAGGTCTCCAAAAATATGTTAAAGATCCGTGAGGGGAGAGGGCCATGGGTTGGCTCATTAAGACCATTAGAAAGTGTGTGTGTCGGTGTGTGTGTGTGTGTGAGGGGGGGGGGGGTGATGACGGATCAAACCATGCTGAATGGACACAGGAGGAGTTTAGCCTTGGTGCAAAGAGTTAATGGGGACATCTTCTTGCAGTTTGCTCTCGTCAGAGCAAGATGGGAGAAATGAGACCATTACTAAACGGTGGACCTGTTAAGAGCAATTTTCCTAATTATAGGGATGGAGCGATGTGTCAGTCGCCACGGCAGACGTGTCGGCCCATTGGGTCGCGGAGACGAAAAGTGTTAACTCTTTAATGTGACTAACTAACAGGCTTCGCTTAGGCCAAGGCTTAATGACTTAATGGAAGTAATGATCTAAGGAAAGCCATATGTGCTAATGCTGAGGGGGCCGCACTGCAGCAGAACAATGCATGATGGGTGCAGGGGCTTTATGCAACGTGGCACTGAAACCGAAATATTTTACCTCTGTCTAATCTGTCTAAATGCTGCCTAAGTCCCATGAAATCCTGTAATGTGATATATTTCCTGTTCACATTAACATTAACAGCGAGGAATAAATATTAACCCTTTACCTGACAAGGTGCTTTATTAGGCAACTTCAGTCACTTCTTTACAAACTTATAATATGAAGTCAGACGATCACGTAACACAAAATCACGTACTGTTGAAAAAAGGTGGCGCATGAGAGGGATTTTGAGAGCACCGTGTTTTACTGTGCTTCACACTTGGTTTGGCATGTTGTGTTAGTAAAGCGTCTGTGACTGCAAAATCAGAGGAGAAAAGGTTCTCGTTTCGTAGTGAATCCACTAATGTGCTTTGTGCAGTAAGTGGTGTAAACGATGTGTTAATCTCTGCTTGAAAAAAAAAAAATCCACTTAGAGATTATATTGTTTAAAAAAAAGTCAACGTAGTGAAATCTGAGTAATTTTAGTCACTTTGGTGCCTCTTAGCACATTTGTTTTTTTTCATTTCCACTGACTTCAGAACATTAAAGTAAATTTAATTCTGAATTTGATTCTGCAGTTCTGCTTCTCCCACTTCTTTTAATATATCTGCTCAGGTTCAGAAATCGCAACTATATTATTTAAAAAAAATATACTTGTGATGACTGATTTTAATGCTTTTACGCAATATACAAGTAGTGAAAGGATGCACTAAAAAAGTGAAGCAACGAATGCTGAGATGAAGAAAGCTGTTTCTAGTGCACCCACCTCAGCTACCGAGCCATTCGACTGGATCAAATAAATATATTTTAACATCTGAGTAAAGCAGAGCATCCCTGTCCCTCACTGTTTAACTCACACTTTAACACAGTTACATGTTTCATTTGACCCCCCTTCTGCTTTTACTACTAACTGCGTGGTGATAATTGCAAAAATATTTTTTAAATCTTTTCAGTGTCACTGAGATTCATTTGACCTAAAGAATAACATATTTCTAAAGAGCTGAGCAGCAGCGGTTCAGAAAGCACAACATCACCCAGATCTGAGTCTCACCTGCTCCAAGATGCCCCACTTATTCTTAGCTTCAGACTGGCAGTCTCTTTAAATATCATATTAAGCTTTAAAAAATGAAAAATGAGAAAATTCCATAGAAGAAATTTCTAATTATGTTTTTTTTTTCTCATTACCCATTGCAAAATAATTTTTCAATGATGTTATTTTTGTCTTTTTCTTTATTTGTATTTTTATGGCTTCAATCAAGTCAACATATAAATTAAATGTATTTTTTAAACATATTTTTAACTCTAATTTAGCACACTGAGGTCGTCTCTTGTCATCGGTATTTCTGTTATGAAGCTCTTTTCTGGCATATTCATATCAGTGTCTTCTCCTCGTTAATTAGTATTTTGCGTGCGCTCCGGCCGCCGTTGTCCTCCGGTTCCTCGCATTCCTCCGAATGCAACGCCGGCCGAGGCAGAAACTCCCCAAACCTGCTGCCGAGCCGTGCCTGCTCCCCGAGGGCGAGGGCCTGCTCAGCATGCAGCTGTGGCAACAGCGCCTTGTTTCCTTATGGAGGTCAAGAATGCGTGCATGTCTCCCCTTATCCCCGTGGAAAGAGATGGAATAGACCGCAGAGATCTGGAGCTAGAGAGAGAGAGGGAGAGAGAGGGAGAGAAAGGGCAGGATTCCCACCTCATCCATCACTCTTCATGCAGGGTCTGCCTCCCCACACCGGCCCAGATTTACACACCAACCATCCTGTGCGACTGTCTTTATGGACTGCTCCTCACCGTCAGCCAACAATAGTGAGGGGATCAGAGAACGCACCGGAAGAAATTAGTTCACGTCAGCTCTCATTTATGATGTGTTTAACTAGTGGGCTTCACTGAGGGGAGACAGATTCGTGCTGCTCCATATTTCTGCCCTGCCCATTTCTCCCACTCCTAGTCAAATACGCGCTGCCATTTTCATCAAAGGTTATCGGGTCAATAAAACCTAGCGACCTCGGCCAATCATAAAACAGTCAATGCAAGGGGAGCGCGGATTGATTAAGTTCATAACTCGATTTGAGCTTCATGAAACCCGGACAATAAAAATCGGAATGAGAATAAATCTAATGCAAGGACATAATCCCAGGAAAATCAAAATGTAAAGTAGATGTTTTTAATGGCGTCTTTTTTCATCATGAGGATGTGGCCTTTAGACCGGACCGCCGTCGATATCTTTGATCCACACGCTGCGGCT
Organism: Salarias fasciatus; assembly: GCF_902148845.1. Lineage (NCBI taxonomy): Eukaryota > Metazoa > Chordata > Actinopteri > Blenniiformes > Blenniidae > Salarias > Salarias fasciatus. The sequence goes on from NC_043757.1 coordinate 9,807,878, forward strand.
CTTTCGTGAGTTTGCGCTGGATGGGGCTGAAGGCACGAGTTTATGTCCGTGCCACAGTTCATCCATTCCCCCGTCGTCACAGACTCATGCGAGACCTTTCAAATTTCATCCACGCTGCCGAGGAGCTCGGTGAAATAATCAGCGAGGATGGGTTGTTTATGCTTTCAGGGGGGTAAAATCTACCAAATCGACTCTATCCAAGCCAGATGTTGGTGGTGCGGTCCCAGTCTTGAAATTAGGCTCGCCCTTGCTTATTCAGTGAAAGAGGGTAAAGAGCTGATAGCACTGATTTTGTGCTGTGGTTATTTGTCTGGGATTTTATACAAGTATTCTTTTGCAGGATCTTGTTACGAAGTCAAACATCGTCAGCGGCGCTGAAGTAAATGGCAGCAAACCCGTAAGACAATTAAACGGACTTTGTCATGAACTAAGAAGTGTAAAAACACTGGTAATTGCCATTGGCGCGGCACGACGAGGATCTAAACCCAATGCTCCGTACATGACAAATATCATCTCTACATTCACACACGCTCGTGTAATCCTAATTGAAGCGAAAATGTTTTTCTCACCCCGAGAAGATACCAATTGAATTTGCTCAAAAATTACTGCGCGCTGCTGTTGGATCCAGCTGACCTTACGATAACACATTTGATGGGGCACTTTGAGGCGTGTGTCTTGGCAGCGTGCGCCGCGGTGGCCTTGTACCCATATACCCACACCGATGCTGCCCATCATCCAACCTGGCAGATGGCTGGTCGCTCCAACAGCTTTCTGGTGTTTAATTATGATCGTAATCAGGGGAAATAAAGATCAATTAAAGCGCGAGTGAAACTAATGAAACGCGAGCGCCATGAGCAGGCGGACAGTTGTCCAAAACGTTTCCCATAATAAATGCAAACTCAGTCTTAAGACGGGGTTAGCGTGAAGTACTGGGTCAGACATAAAACGGTTGTTGATGGCCATTTGTGAAGGATATTTGCTGGAAATGGGAGCCGTTTGTTCCTCATTTATATAATAGATAAACTTGGGTTGCTCCTCTGTGAAGCTGAACTTTCTTTGAACTAAATAGGTAATTAAAAGCACAGAAATATGCAACTATTTCCTATTTTTAATGGATAAATGTATATATTCAACAAACAGGATCATTTGTAACAACAGGTGCCTTTTGGCATCGTTCCACCTCTTTAAAATTTTGGACAAGTATTGAAATTCTTCCGACTTTGAAGGAAGTTTGCGCGTATTCTGCAATTTCTGTTCATCTGCTCTTCAAAGATGGAAATAGCCAGAGCAGCATGTGGCTGCTGGCAGCCGTTCAAGTGCCTTTCACCAAGCTGTGTGTCGTACTACAAGAGCGCGCGGCCCATCTGATGGAGACGAGGAGGGGGGGGGGGGGGGCGGTGAGATGAGATGGGAGAGGAAGGAAAAAGGGGGAGGCCCGGGAAGACAGATGCCACCACTGCGGCCATGGCATTGTGGGATATTAATAGTCCAGAGCCACATTGTGCCAACCTTATTGGAAATGTGAGCGCCGTCACGCTGCGCCGCCATCACACGCTAGCATCAAAATGAAAAGAGTCGGGGTGTGAAAAAAATAGATCTGGTCAGGGGAGATCTCCAGAGAGGAAGTGCTGCGGCGTTTTGAAGACGTGGATCAGAACTAGTTTATCCTTAAACGAACATAACTGGAAAAGATACTGTAATTAAAAGCATAGCACCACCTCATCAAGTAGCTGTCTCTAAAATTCTTTTGTGTTTAAAGTGGGTTTAATTAGTTAAAACAAGCATATTTTAAGCGGGATTAGGCTTTCTATTATAACTTTCTATAATTATATATATTTTTGGTTTTACACATTTCCTTGTTGAATAAAACCTCAGTTTCAGGAATCTGACAGAGTAATAATATGCGGGACATAAAGCGAGCGCCACGAGGCACGAAAAGCACGGCTATTCATAATTCCTTCAGCTGCAGTGGCACCCATTGCGATGATGAATGACTTAACAACATTATCCTAAACAAAAAGGGGGTAATTAGTGACATTTCCTCTTAAAGCTGGATGTGGCTGCACCGTTTTCCACGAGCACAGTGCCGCAGTTCAGAGCAGTAATAGCATAATCTGTCTTTTCAGGGACGGCAGACATGCGGCGGCTGATTGAATCAGGCTGGAGTGAAACCAAGTCTTCTGTGATACCAGATCAGAGGAGGTATGTATAATTGTTCTCGCCATTAAGCTCGGAGGCTGCATGAGCTGAACATACAAAATGCAGCCACATATGGCTTCCACTGTAGGTTTTTGTACCACGAACCGTCCCGTGTACTGAAGCCATATGCTGCCCCCTCAGCTCACACACCTCAGAGTACCTTGTGTCTGCAGGCCATTATCAAGACTGTGGAAACAAGCCAAAAACAACTATTTGACTGGAGGTTTGCTTGAAAGACAATAAAATTTGAATAATGAACCTGAAAAAAGGCGCCAAAAAATAACGAAAGACAGTTTGTCTAAAAACTGTGCTTCTTCAACATGATGTTGGTTGAGTAAATTAATAGCTGTTGAGCAATTTTTACAAGTTTATATCACGTTTTGGACTCAAGCATCTTATTTGTTATTCCTTTTTAATAATAATTTCTTTGCTTGATATCTCTGTGCTCATTTCGGTTTCCTCTTGGCGCTTTGATCTCCTCCCACAGTCCAGAAACCTACATTCAAGGCTAATATGCCTCTAAAATGAGCCCTCGCTGCGATTATGACTGTGTTTGTTCTGGGATGACCTGTCAAGGTGTATCTAGTGTTTACCTGTGATCAACTGGATCAGGTCCAGCAACCCCAGGTTGAAAACAATGGATGGATGCATCAACGGATGGATTAATTGATGGATAGATGGATGGATACCTTGTGTGCAGAGATCATAATTTGACCTGTAACTGACAGGCGAGTGTTTGAAACTGAAGGAATTCATCCTCATGTTTACTGAATTCCCTCTCAGTTGGATCGATCTGCAGTGGCGGATTACAGAAGCAGACTTCGGATTGGAAGTTTGCAGGTTTAATCCAACCTTTGACCTTTGACCCCAACAGGTGTAGTACTATGACAGTCCACTGATCCTAGCATGCACAATTAGTGATCACAGTCTTGAGCTCTAATATTGACCACATCTTGCTTAAAAACTCACATTCAGTCAGTGTGTCAGTCAGACAAAATATTTCAGTGCATTGCTTTGGAGAGTCAGTCACAGTGCACAGATTAGGCTTCATAAACAGATGCGGTAACCAGGTTAAGAGACCCAAATCGGCTTCTCCAGCTTCTGTTTTGGTAAATACAGGTCAGGTCTGCCCTCTTTATTGTTGCTGTTCCACTCCTCAGTATGCTCTAAAAGGCGGTTTTACATTCTGACATGGCAGTCCTCTGATGTCTCTCGCAGGACCCCTTACAGCTGTGCAGTATAACACATCAGCCTCGCACCGTTATCCCCAGCACCGCTGAATAATTCAACCATGCACTACTGCCCCTCGCACACAGTTTGGAAAATGCAGTAATGAGAGAAGCTATAAAATGCCTCAATGGTCTCTGGCGCAAAAAAAAAAAAAAAAAAGAGAAAAACCTGGATCCAGTCTTAAAAAAGAGACACCAAAGAAGATAGCCTACTTGGTTTCCCCCCCCACAAATTTAGTGTAAATGGGAGGGAGTGCGGGAAAACACTTCAAACGAATGACCTGCATATTTTTAGCCAATTAGATATTTCTTGTGTTACTTTTGAGGCGCGATGCTCAGCCGAGCGTCCTCTGGCAGAACAAAGGAAGGGAATGCGTCGGAGTCGCTTCCCTCTTGATCATCCAGCGATTTTCAAGGTGTAAACATGAAACTGCTCAGGGAGGAAATTTCCAGACGGGGGGGGTGGGGGTGGGGGCGTTGGCAGGAGTTCAGAGGAGGCTTTGTAAAGTAAACCAGATTTGTTCAGGGGTCTGTGATCAGTTTATTTTCCCAGTCCCCCAGTCTTTATGCTAGGCCTTCTTGTAATTGTCCTCATGTTTCAGCTAATTTCACATTTCCAGTGAGAGTAAGGAAAGGGATAAAAGGAAGGAGGAGAGGAGCTTGGCAGCTTGAGAGAGTAACACCCATCAGACTTTCATATTTTTGTTGATGTCATTTTCAGTGATTTGGGACCATTTAAGGACGATTGCACACAAATCCACTGAAATATTGAGAACTTTTCTCTCACTTTATGTCAGTCTTTTTATTATCGTTGTAGAATTTTAATGGATAAAAAGTTCAGACTAATATCTTGTTAAATAATTTGTTCATCTGCTCCACATTTATTCAAAGCATATTTCTTGTTACCCAGATACCAAATCTGCAAAGAAATTTGCAGCGGTCCTTACAAAAGGAGCTTCTTCTCCTCATGGAAACAATCCTGTCCGCACTTTGAAGCCGGCTGAACGTGCAGCGCACCACAGTGTTGCAAAACCTTTCAAGGTCTCCCATTTAATGTTTCCTTTGCTAGTCTCCAGACAGATTGGAGCACATAGTGTGAAACCCAATGAGGCGTGCGCACGTGTCCCACGCGCACATAGACCCACCTAAAACAGACCCTTACGCCACAGACATGATGTAACCGCCGTTTGGGCTTCAGACGTCCACGGTCTGAATGACGTCAGGTCCTGCAAGTGTGGAAGACTTGGCTCTGTGTTGGTCTAGACTCTAGAGGTTAGAAAAGCAAGTTGGTCGCTAAAGATTTGCTGGTTCAAATCCCAGGGTTTATGGGTGACTACTGTGAGTTGCTTAGAAATGCCTTTTAACCTCTAAAGTCGAGAATGGACTAAATGCAAAGATAAAAAAGTGTCCCAGAGCGAAATATCTTCAACTCAGAAGCCCTTATTTTGATAATGTTTGAGCATTGATTAGAACATGTTCAACAGATCCATGTGTGACTTTTTTTTTCAGCGAAACTTCATGCATGCGATCAGAAATCATATTCACATTCAAGTGTACTTTATGAAAATATTAGGGCCAGAAATGCCCCAGCACAATGAAAAGCAGTAAATGAATGGAACAGTGTGTTGCAGTAACAAACATAAACTTGCTCAATGAACAGTTTTGAAAAAGTGAACGAAGTTTAGAAATGTAAAATAAAAATAGATCGAAAAATGTAAAACACAATTGAAATAAGAAATGACTCATAAAACTTTACAGGTTTAACAAAGATAACCATTCAAAAATACAAACACACACACACACACACACTGAAAACAAGCATTTTTATAACTAGCAACTAACAACCTTTTCTTTACACCACAATCGAAGAATTTGTGAGAAATTAATTAGATAACATTTATTGCACAGTAACTTGCAGTCTATACATCAAGATTTTCCAGATATTGGCTTCAAGAAGTCTTGTTATTGAGTAGAAATATCAAGCAACTATCTCAAAATGTAAGAAACTGAGTTATCCGGTACTGAGCCATGATTTGGTTCAGTTTTTCTATGACTCAGTAAATAAGCTGTAATTACTACATTTGCATTGAGGATTAAACTCTTATTGTCATGATATTAGATTATTATCATCATTAGGACCATTAGTTCTATGCCTCAAGTTAAAGAGATGTTGTGATTCATTACAGGCCAGAATGCCAGAATCCGCTTTATTAGCCAAGTTTATGCAAACAAGCAGGGAATGTAACTGTAGTGTATATTTTGCTCTGTATGTACAAAAAGAAAATGATCAAATACATTTTGCACTGTTGAGCATTTCAGGTGGTAATATCAGCACTGGAATTAATCCTTAGCCACATCAAATGTTTTGTAATTTTTCCTAAATCAGAGTCACAACAAGTGATCCTCAGCGTTAAAAGCTTTACTCGGCTGAAAGTGTTTACATGACCGTTTTTGTTGTGGTCCTTGGAATAAAGACGACTCCTGTGGGGGTTTTGGATGGAAATGAAGGAACGTCTCCGAAATGCCAACGCTCCTCACAATCAGTTAAATCCTCCAGGCAAACACACTTACCCTCCGTGATCTCGGCTCGTACTCCGGGGGTGGAGAGGAAGACGAGGGGAGGGAGGAAGCCTTTTGAAAGTGAGGAAAGCTCCTCTGAACCATTACCCATCAGCCCCGCCGCTCTCAGAGGGCTAATCCCAGAGGGAGAGCGGGTGTCCGCCGAGGATACGTTGTCTCGTCTGCGTTAATGGGGGATTACACATGTTAACATCTATCTCACAGTGCGCCTGGCCAAAGGGGCTCGGCTATAGGGGTTTAGCATATGAATAAAGAATAAGGGGATGATTGAATGGAGGCTGTGGTGAGTGAGAGCTGCCACTCGAGGTGGAGTGATGGGGGTAGAGTGATTAGGATGAGACACAAAGACCTAAATCTCTTTTGGAGGTGGAAGAGTAACGATCGCTCTCAGCTGAACCATTTTCTCCAGCATGGCTCCGGGATCTTGGTTGTGCAGGTGGATTTTTACGATTGTTCATAAAAGGTGAATTTTAAGCTCGGTCAAGGAATTCTCGGGAGGTTCACTTTCACTCCAGCTTTCATTTTCCTGATCATGTGTGGTTTTGATAAGTGAATTGATGTATTATTAATGATCCAATTTGATATCATGATATCGTGGAGGACTCGGGAAGTTTTGAACGTGAAATTTATTCGTTCTTTCTGAGAAAATCAATCGAGGATACAAAGGTTTTCGTGTAGAAGGTTCTACTTCTAATGTAGCATGAATTCCTCACGTTATTCAGTTTTGTCATAAAGTTTGGTGTGATGATACGGTTTGCGCGAAAACCTATTTCTGCATACAAACGTCATCCCGTACGTCATCTACTTACCATGCTGGTGCCTTCAGGACATAAATAGCTGAAGCGGCTGTTCTTTTAGTATTTATTTCGAGTGAAATTACTCTGTATGATGGTAAACAGAAAATCTGGATGTGTTCCAACCTGTTGGCGATTTGCCAGCTATTGTTTTGATGAAGTGTTGATCTTGTTTTGCTGCTCATCACATCTTTTCCTTCTGTATTTGTATTTCTTGTTTGTTGCAACACTGTAAAGACGTGAAACGTCAGTCGATAACCAAAAGACCATGAACTCCTCACACCGTACAACGGAAGGCAACAGATTTTAGGAAACATTGAAGAGGTTACCCCAGTTGCTTATCTTTTCACCTTTTGAGGTCGTATGTAACAGAGAAATTCTGAATTTTCACGTCTTTCATGTCTTCTATGATTAAATTTGTAGGACTACCAACTTGTTTGTCAAGACGCGATCAAAACAGTCTGCAAGAGTTGAGGAGAGCTCACTGAAATTGTTGTGTTTTTCATGAACTAGTTTGGAGAATAGAGTTTATTTTTTGAGAACTCTGTGTATTCGTTTTAGTTTGGTCCGGCGAGCCGGTGATGAAATTGACATGCAGCACAGACATCAGGAGGCTCTGTGGGAGAGCGAGGTGTTTATTTCCTGAAGGTCAGGCCTTTTGTGTGGAGAAACTTCTTGCCAGATGAGATAGGGGAACAAATTGCAGATCTATCATCCCCTCCCTCCCTCCCTCCCTCCCTCCCTCCTGCGCTCCCTCCGTTTTCTCTTCATATTCCCTCCTCGGCGCCGTTTCTCTAGTTCTTTTGCGTTCTCGTCTCCCTCTCTAATATCTTCTTCTTTTCTTTTTGCTCACATTTTCATCCTCATCCTCGCCCATTTAAACCCACCTTCTAAAATCTTCTTTGTGCTTGAATCCTCCCCTTCGCCGTGCCTCCCGCGCACTCCGTCTCTCCTCCGGTGAAATCGGCGGAGGAACTGTTGGCGCTGCCTGTGATTTATGGTTCACTCTGAGCAGACCCTTATCAGGTGCAGGCAAGGCTCTCCGTGCTGCTGCCTGCGCCTGAATGACAATGGAGAACCAGTCGCATTATGCTCCACAGCCTCGCCCCTTGCTTTCTGGACACTGCAGATTACATCTAGCCGCTTGATTTATGGACGCCATTTTGGCTCCTGAGAGGGACATGAAGGGGAGTTTGGAGGTGGGAGGGTGGAGGCTGCGGCTTTTCAAGGCCGGCTCCTGCGTTCGGCCGCGCACAGTTTCGAAGGGAACCTGGCAGAGGTGTGTGTGTGTGTTCTGTGCATATGTTTGGATTTAAAAGCCGATGTGTGTCGCATTCACGTTCATAATCGTGTGTATGCGTGAAAGGGAAGCATTGTGCCTGGAGGTTTGCTGGAGACGCTGCCGATGCCTCTGCAGGCGGCATCAAAAGCAAACAAAAATATGCTTTCTTTATAAAAATCTATTTTTTAGTACATCAATCGATTTATTTCCTTATTTCTTCTCTGTAATTGAATCATTGCCATGTGCATCTCTTGAGACAAGATGTTGTTTGGAAGAATTATTTAAATGTAAGAAAAAAAATGTGTTAGATAATGTAATTAACAGGGAATTATCACAGCTGCAGTTCGTTGTAGGAAAGGAGTAATTATGTAATCTAACACATTAAATGAAGGAAATGAACATCACATCTCAGACTTAAACACAGCAGGCGCTTTGCATTAATTTCCCTCAACAGTGCCTTTTTATTGCTTGCATATTAAGAGAAGCCCATGAAATGTCACTTCAGTCTTTTTAAGGTTGCCACTGGTTGTTTACTTCTTCCACGCTGGCGTCACTCGAAGTGACGAGAGAAGATGATAAATTAAAATAAAAAGGCAGGTATAGAAAACAGCAGTCAACACAAAACAATCAATAAATACATATTTCCAGCTGTGCTTTATCTGCCCGTGCAGACTGATTAATTTCCCAGGTAACTACATTGTGGTCTTTTCAGCACATCGATTGAAATTACTCCAGTTTTGTAAAATACCTTCTTCATGTCTTGGGAGAAAATATCGAAAGCATGCACATCCATCCACACACACTGTAAATGTCACGACAGTTATGAAATACGCTCTAGTTTTAAATTATAAGTGTAAAAGGTGCAGCAACCATGTATGAACACTAAGCCTCTGCCGAGGTAAAACTTTTTTTTTTTTTTATTATTGTCTATGAAACACATCGACAGTCAATTATCATATCTCTAATCGTGAAAGAGATAAGTTATGCGGAGATTCAACCTGAACTCCTTCTTGGCAGATACAAAGTGTGCAGCCTGAGAACACAAAGTTAAAGTCCATCGCATTTGTTTCTCTGTCATGCCTGAGAACTGGCTGTTCCGCTTCACTGGGATAATAAAATACATCTGTTTGATGTGTTTTGTCTGATCTGCTGGTGAAAAAGGTTTGCTCAACGCTGTTGAGGATTTTGTAACCTCTGTGGCAGTAATACGGATAGCAATAGTTACATTGACTGGAGGAAGACAAAACAAAGGAAACGCACAGTGTTTGTACATATGTGTGGTATAAAAACAGGTAAATATTCCAATGGAATAAGAAGCGCTAGAGGAACGTCATATTTTCCTGAAGCTACAGGAAACGGCCTCAGAATGTGAGTGATGCTAATATGCTAAGCTAATAAAGCCTTAATGCATGCACTAGACTGTGACCTTTCTAGTCTGCTTTTTCAGTCGCTTGGGGTTGCTTCCATTCAACAACAGCTGTGAATAAATGTAAATATACATGTAAATGTCATTCTCTTACAGTGAAGCTCCCTTTTTACTGTTTTCCCAGACCAGGCCTGTAAAATGGCCACGAGTGCCGTCTCCGGTGACGCGCAGCTTTCTGATAAATGTCTCCCCGAATACATTTTGGCTGCAGTGAAATGCAGAGACCTAGAGAGGAGGAGGAGGAGGAGGAGGTTTTGGGAAAGGAGAGAAGAGGATCGTTGCTTCATATTCCAAAGGCCATCCGAGCTGGAGGAGCTTAAAGCGGCTTGGTAAAGACTTGTTTTGCTTCTTGCAGTTGCCAAGTGGTGAGGGGCTAATTGGAGATAATGTGGCCTTGTAGCTCATCAGAATGTGGAGGGGCGATGTGGGCGGCATGCTCTGCGGACAGATGGCCAGAAATCACATGTAAGAAGTTACCAGCCCACCTCCCTCTGTGTTTATACGGAGTATTAGTCCAAACAGTAGCACAAATGACATGAGAGGTCATGTTTTGTTGACACCCAGTCTATTTATATCAATTTAGAATGTGTTCCCATGGAGGAAACTTCCTAGATATTTTTGGTTTAATTTGACCTTGAGTCCAAATAGTCTGATTTTACATGCCTCTATTAGAAGCATAAGTATATGACATTAACAGTATTCATTTCCAGACCTTGAAGTCATATAGAGTGTCTGCTGTTTGCATGAATCCATGAATCAAATGCAGACATGTGAATGTCAAACACCAATGGAGCCTAAAGATGGTGGAAAATATACGCAATATTTTCAGTATACAACACTTTAAGCAATGTAAAGGTCCCAAAATTATTTCCACATTCATTTCATTGAAAGTTTATCTCCTAAATTAAAGCGACTTGTTTTTTTTTTTTTAGAGTATCAACAAGAAAACTCAAAGAATATAAACTTAAGTCTGGTTGTGACAGCATAAAGTTACGATTCAAAACAAAAAAAATTCTAGTTATCTTGAGCTGCCTGTACTCAAGACGAGTGTTTCCATAGCTAAGCATCATACTGAATGAGCGTAAACCTTCGTATTATTTTTGATTAGGTAAATACAATGTTTCAGTGAGTTCACACCAAGCTAGCTCTAAATCCCAGGTTTTTACGGTTGTGCTGCGTCGTGTGTGGCTTCCAACCCACCCACATCAGAAGATGAGAAGACCAAAAAAATATT